>NC_056743.1:1899354333-1899564281 GCF_019279795.1 Protopterus annectens
TCCTCTTGAAGAGAGTCAATGACGGACTCTGTCTAACCTGGACTGGGATTTTAATCCAAGAGTGAAGGGAGCCTCTGGGTTATGAATCTGTCCCTCCAGCATGTCCTATTTATTTCAGTGCTGAGGTTCAAGTCTCTGGAGCGCATAGCTCGATGGGATTTGGATTTTCTGAGGTGCAGCATATACATTAATTCCAGGTTGGACATGGCTTTATACATCAGGCACATTCATACTAAATGGTCATTCTATACTCACTGATTCTTGGTGTTTCAATTGTTGTTGCTGTTGTTGCTTGCAGCATAGTCTGAACCTGCACTTGGTCATTCTATGCTCACTGATACTTGGTGTTACATTTGCTGTTGCTGTTGTTGCATGCAGCATAGTCTGAACCTGCACTTGGTCATTCTATGCTCACTGATACTTGGTGTTTCATTTGTTGTTGCTGTTGTTGCATGCAGCACGTCTGAACCTGCACTTGGTCATTCTATGATCACTGCTCTCCTCTGGTTTAGGTTCATAGATTAGTACTCGGCTAATATCCTATTATGGGCCATTTTAACCCTAGCCAAGTATCCCATGTGAAAATCAAACCCTGCACCTTGTATCTGCAAGGTTAACACCTTAACCATTCTGCCATCCTCCCACCCCCTGCTGAACAATATATGTGTGTGTGTGTGTGTGTGTGTGTGTGTGTGTGTGTGTGTGTGTGCGTGTGTGTTTGTGTGTGTGTGTGTGTGTGTGTGTGTGTGTGTGTGTGTGTGTGTGTGTGTGTGTGTGTGTGTTTGTGTGTGTGTGTGTGTGTGTTTGTGTGTGTTTATAAATAAATAAATATTCTATGGCAGTTCTAATGTCTATTTTAATTATAGCCACCAAAATGATAGCCGACGTTCCCTACTCTGGGCCAGTAATCAAGGAGCCTTAATCCTCAGCACTGACACCAGTGAGGGGTGGCCACTAGGAGAAAAAATGGATACACGCAGTGTTTTCTGATGTAGCTCTCTGCACCAAGCACAATTTCTCTTAAGAGCACACAGGGAGCACACTCCCTTCCTGGGGCTGGGTTTCCCTCTCTCTCACCAGGCCCCAAACAAGATTCCACACTGACAACTTTGGAGCTCTGTGTCCCTGTTCCAAGTAGCTAACACACACACACACACACACACACACACACACACACACACACACACACACACACACACACACACACACACACACACACACACACACACACACACACCTGGGAAAGGCTGGTACAAATCTAGCAGCTGTGCCCCCTCTGCCCAGGCTATAAGGTAGATACTGCCAACAGTAAGCTACTCTAAGGCTCTTACAAGGGTACCAAATTTTACTGAGTAAAATTAATACTAATACAAATGGTAAAGTTTGACCAATGCAGCAAGGTTTCTGGGAGTGGCCACAGTGTCATTAAAATAAGCATAAGTACTTTCAAGATGTTAAAAGCATTCTCTAAAAGACCAGCCACAATGACAGCATTGCTTCATGAAGTTAGTTCCTTTACAGTATTTGTGCCTTAAAAGCAACAGGAATGCTCATTGCTGCATGTATAGCTAGTGAGATGCTTGGGTTTAATTTAATGCTATATTGATCCAAAATGCAACAAAGACCCTTGCATAACCCAGAAGAAATTTTAATAGTTCAGTAAAAGCTAGTAAAAGGAGTTGTACTTCTCAACCTCTTAGCACAAGAAATCTGGACAAAACTAAAAAAATTGGGAACAAAGGTCTAAAAATAAGGACATATTTTAAATGTTGCTCTTATAAACTGAGAAACTTGCAAGAATAAAAGGTTTTGCATTAGCACACATTTTCCAAAAGATATAAAGTCTGCAACTCAATTGTATGTGATCATTTAGTGGTTTCAATCATCACTGATCTGCCAGAAAACCAAAGGAAGAACAGATGAGGAATACGAGGCAAAATCTGCACATTCCGAGAACATGTAGACAGCTGAGAGGTACAGCAAACAGTAGAAAGTTTAAAAGCACCGGTCTTGTGCTCAGTCCACTTATTACACGTTACTGGGGCTCTGTGAACTGCATTTTTCTTTACAGAATTGCCAGATTATACTGTCCTGCTTTGCAACTGTTTTATTGAACTATGCATGACCATCTACTTTGTGAGCATATGGATCATGTGCTATGTGAATCATGTCCTGTCTAAATGTGCAAATGATGGCCCTAGTGAACTCGTGAACAGGCAGATTATTCAGTGGGTAGGCATGCAATCAATATCCTTCAGGCATCTACAAATATTTGACTTAACTGATTATATGCTGCTGCCTAGTGCTCTAAAATACTACACCTGCACCCTGTGTATGAGCTTAACTACACCTGCACCCTGTGCATGTGCTTAACTGCACCTAAACACTGTGTATCTGCTTAACTACACCTGCACCCTGTCTATGTGCTTAACTACACCTGCACCCTGTGTATGTGCTTAAGTACACCTGCGCACTGGGTATGTGCTTAACCATATATCGTGCTATGGGCTTAACTACACCTGTTCACTGTGTATGTGCTTAACTATACCTGCACACTGTGTATGTGCTTAACTACACCTGCACCCTGTCTATGTGCTTAACTACACCTGCACCCTGTGTATGTGCTTAAGTACACCTGCGCACTGGGTATGTGCTTAACCATATATCGTGCTATGGGCTTAACTACACCTGTTCACTGTGTATGTGCTTAACTACACCTGCACTCTGTGTATGTGCTTAACTACACCTGCACACTGTCTATGTGCTTAACTGTACATGCACACTGTGTATGTGCTTAACTACACCTGCACACTGCGTATATGCTTAACTGCACCTGCTCTTTGCATGTGCTTAACTACACTTTCACTTTGTATATGCTTAACTGCACCTGCTCTTTGCATGTGCTTAACTACACTTTCACTTTGTATGTGCTTAACTACACCTGCACACAGTGTATGTGTTTAACTATATCTGCACACTGTGTATGTGCTAAATTACACCTCACACTGTCTATGTGCTTAACTACACCTGTCCACTGTGTATGTGCTTAACTACACCTGCACACTGTGTATGTGCTTAACTACACCTACACACTATGTATGTGCTTAACTACACCTGTTCGCTGTGTATATGCTTAACTACACCTACAAGCAGTGTATGTGCTTAACTACAACTGCACACTGTGTATGTGCTTAACTATACATGCACCCTGCGTATGTGCTCAGCTACACCTGCACACTGTGTGTGTGCTTAACTACACCTGCACCCTGTCTATGTGCTTAACTATACCAGCACCCTGTATATGTGCTTAACTATAACTGCACACTGTGTATGTGCTTAACTACACCTGCACATTGTGTATGTGCTTAACTACACCTGCACACTGTGCATGTGCTTAACTACACCTGCACACTGTGCATGTGCTTAACTACACCTACACACTATGTATGTGCTTAACTACACCTGTTCGCTGTGTATATGCTTAACTACACCTACAAGCAGTGTATGTGCTTAACTACAACTGCACACTGTGTATGTGCTTAACTATACATGCACCCTGCGTATGTGCTCAGCTACACCTGCACACTGTGTGTGTGCTTAACTACACCTGCACCCTGTCTATGTGCTTAACTATACCAGCACCCTGTATATGTGCTTAACTATAACTGCACACTGTGTATGTGCTTAACTACACCTGCGCATTGTGTATGTGCTTAACTACACCTGCACACTGTGCATGTGCTTAACTACACCTGCACCCTGTGTATGTGCTTAACTACACCTCACACTGTGTATGTGCTTAACTATACCTGCACCCTGTGTATGTGCTTAATTGCACCTGCACCCTATGTATGTGCTTAACTATACCTACATACTGTGTATGTGACTGCACCTCACACAGTGTATGTGTTTAACATCACCTGCACACTGTGTGTGTGCTTAACCAAACCTGTACCCTGTGTATGTGCTTAACTACACCTGCAAACTATGTATGTGCTTAACTACATCTGCACACTGTGTATGTGCTTATCTATGCCTGCACTTTGTGTATGTGCTTAACTACACCTGCAAGCTGTGTATGTGCTTGCCTACACCTGCACCCTGTCTATGTGCTTAACTATACCTGCACCCTTTGTATGTGCTTAACTACACCTGCACACTGTGTATGTGCTTATCTACACCTGCACTCTGTGTGTGTGCTTAACTACACCTGGACACTGTGTATGTGCTTAACTACACCTGCATACTATGTATGTGCTTAACTACACCTGCGCGCTGTGTATGTGCTTAACTACACCTGCACATTGTGTATGTGCTTAACTATACCTGCACCCTGCGTATGTGCTTAACTAAACCTCACAGTATGTGTTTAACTATACATGCACCCTGTGTATGTGCTTAATTGCACCTGCACCCTATGTATGTGCTTAACTATACCTGGACACTGAGTATGTGACTACACCTCACACTGTGTATGTGCTTAACATCACCTGCACACTGTGTATGTGCATAACCAAACCTGCACCCTGTGTATGTGCTTAACTACATCTGCACACTGTGTATGTGCTTATCTATGCCTGCGCTTTGTGTATGTGCTTAACTACACATGCAAGCTGGGTATGTGCTTAACTACACCTGCACCCTGTGTATGTGCTTAACTATACCTGCACCCTTTGTATGTGCTTAACTACACCTGCACACTGTGTATGTGCTTAACTATACCTGCACCCTTTGTATGTGCTTAACTACACCTGCACCCTGTGTATGTGCTTAACTACACCTGCACATTGTGTATGTGCTTAACTAAACCTCACAGTATGTGTTTAACTATACATGCACCCTGTGTATGTGCTTAATTGCACCTGCACCCTATGTATGTGCTTAACTATACCTGCACCCTGTGTATGTGCGTAATTGCACCTGCACCCGATGTATGTGCTTAACTATACCTGCACACTGTGTATGTGACTAACTACACCTGCAAACTATGTATGTGCTTAACTACATCTGCACACTGTGTATGGGCTTATCTATGCCTGCGCTTTGTGTATGTGCTTAACTACACCTGCACCCTGTGTATGTGCTTAACTGCACCTGCACACTGTGTGTGTGCTTGCCTACACCTGCACCCTGTCTATGTGCTTAACTATACCTGCACCCTTTGTATGTGCTTAACTACACCTGCACCCTATTTATGTGCTTAACTACACCTGCACATTGTGTATGTGCTTAACTACACCTGGACACTGTGTATGTGCTTAACTACACCTGCACCCTTTGTATGTGCTTAACTACACCTGCACACTGTGTATGTGCTTAACTACACCTGCACACTGTGTATGTGCTTAACTACACCTGCACTCTGTGTATGTGCTTAACTACACCTGCACACTGTGTATGTGCTTAACTACACCTGGACACTGTGTATGTGCTTAACTACACCTGCACACTGTGTATGTGCTTAACTACACCTGCACTCTGTGTATGTGCTTAACTACACCTGCACACTGTGTATGTGCTTAACTACACCTGGACACTGTGTATGTGCTTAACTACACCTGTGCGCTGTGTATGTGCTTAACTACACCTGCACACTGTGTATGTGCTTAACTACACCTGCACACTGTGTATGTGCTTAACTACACCTGGACACTGTGTATGTGCTTAACTACACCTGCACCCTGTGTATGTGCTTAACTACACCTGCACCCTGTGTATGTGCTTAACTACACCTGCACACTGTCTATGTGCTTAACTACACCTGCACACTGTGTATGTGCTTAACTACACCTGCACCCTGTGTATGTGCTTAACTACACCTGTACACAGTGTATGTGCTTAACTACACCTGCACACTGTCTATGTGCTTAACTACACCTGCACACTGTCTATGTGCTTAACTACACCTGCACACTGTGTATGTGCTTAACTACACCTGCACACTGTGTATGTGCTTAACTACACCTGTGCGCTGTGTATGTGCTTAACTACACCTGCACACTGTCTATGTGCTTAACTACACCTGCACACTGTGTATGTGCTTTATTACCAAATGTGCGTAAGTCATTCTTCACAAGATACAGAGCTGGTTTAGTGACATAGTTTAATGGTAGTTACTGGAAAGGACTAAAGCTCTGGGCTGTTAATAAGTTGTTTACTCTGCCCAGGGTACAGCGTTTGATTATTTTTCCCTTCATTTACCTATTTCTTTTTAATTTCTTGTCTTTTGGGTTTCTAATACCATGATGGGAATGGACCCCATTCCTAATTCAAAGTACGATTAAAGTTCATGAAATTAGTATATTTTCAATCTTTGATGTCAGCCAAAAGTGCTCTTTGCAGCACCTGCAGTGTGCCTAGTAATGACTCCTTCCGCAATTTGTACGGGGTTAGTAGCATTGGTAACATTTCTAAATACAATTCTCGATTCTTTTTATAAGACCCATTGCTCCTACTACTATTGGAACTGTCTGGGTATCTTTCTTCCACATTAACCTACTGTGTTACTCTGAGCATGTAACTTAAGCAGATACTGTTCCTGGCATCCCCCCCCCCCCAAAAAAAAAAGAAATTGTGCTCAATGGACTTACCTAGTCAATAAATAAGTTAAATTAAAAAAAAAAAAAACATAAGCTGTTCTGTTTTTTATCAATAAGGTACAGGCTGTTTCTAACCCACGAGTTAGTTTACTGCCTAAATCCATTAGAAATGTAGCTAGCAAATGCAAGTCTCTTAAATCTTTTTGTCAACCTGTTACTCTGTCATTAGCGTCAAGATTACAACTGACAGTTTTGACATTAATACATATTTTTCGGGTACAGTAATTCCTTTTTAGCTACATTCCCCTGCTTCTCTTCTTTGTTATATTAAAATATTCACCACACATATATCTATGTCATTCAGAAACAACTCACACTTTCCTTCTGTTAGTAACTGAACAGTTAGAACTTCTCCTTGCATCAGTTACTTACATTCTCTGCCTATAATCTTTCATTCACTTAGATTTATGCATTTTTGAAAAACAACACAAGAAACTACACATTTTACTTTAATCCAAAAAAGATAAACGCTGTCCCTGTAACCGCACCTAGAGCAACAAGGCAGCTCTTCGGATGACTCACTTTAATTTTCAGTAGTGCCTTCAATGTCAGGCCTACACATTTTGCCCTTTGCACTCATCTTTTCTGAGCTGTCTCACATTATTATATGCATGGACTGACAGTTTGCTTCATCTTAGCACTGTTTGCCATAGTTTAATCTTACATCTGTTTTCACTGGAAGGTTTCTCATTTCACTACTTGCCAATTTGTATGCTGTCTGCACTTTCATAGCTTTATTAAGCATTCAGTCTGATTCCGTAAGACATTTGTTTTTCAACTTATCCTTTTCAATAAACAGATAATTTTGCAGGTCATAAAACTTATATTCTTCAGTGACAGGTCTCATTTCATTTACAACTGAGTCACTAGTTTCTTGTAGCCCTTGACTTTTTGTGAAAAATAAATAAGTACATGTTAGTTTTCTTAAGTCAACACTATTTTTGATTCTGCCTCTTATGACTACTACGTTAGTTTGATATCCTTTAGTATGATTAAATGCAATGCATATGTTTATTGCATCATCTCAAGCAAATAAAATGTTGCTATCTCTAGTGCTTCGTTTTTTAAACTAGGCCAAAGGCAACACAAAAGAGATGAAACTTTTGCAGCTAGTTTTTCCTGTATTCTGCCAAATTTCCAAGAAAAGTAAAGGATGTTGATGGACTTAGTTGTAAAATTGTTACTACGGTTAAAACATTAAAAGAGCCACTATTAAACTTCTGTAACTGAACCAAGTAATGCCTTATCATGTAGCGTCTGCTACTCACTTTGGTGTTTCAATTTTTTTCTTCTCCTTTTCTACACTGTCCCTAGTAGAAGTTGTAAGGCAGCTAGTTTATATTTCTCTTGTTTTTCACAGGTTGCAAATGACCAGGTTGGTTCCAGACAGCACACTTACTTATTTGAGCATTCTGTAAGTAAATTAACAATGTAAGTAGTTGCACTTTGCTCTGAACTGCTGCAGATGCTGTGCAGTATCGTTTGTGTTATTTTCTATACTGTTAACTCAGTAAGTCCAGTAGACAGACACTCCCTTTTCAGGGGTGACTCACTGCTGACTTCCATGCAGGTATTCCATTAAAGGCACACATGAGAGCCATATGACTACCTGAACCATATACTAAAGTGGCAGAAAGAAGACCATAGGCCACACTGCAGGTGCTCAGCATTGTGGGTAAAAAGAATATAAGCATGGTCTAAATATATACATGTATGTTACAGTTTCTTACTACAACATTAGGGAAATTCTTAGTAAACTGGTATCAGTCATGTTAAATGTAATGTAAGTAAATAGATGTAGCCTTGATCTATCACGACAAGCTGTAATGATACTAGTTTACAAAAAGTAAAGCTGGATCGCATCAAATAGTCTATGCAAAGTCATGGACATAGTCACACCAGAGCTTGTTCAAAATTACAGCGGACCTACTTTTAGATATTGAACTATAAGGGGTTCTTAAAGGGAGATATTGCCTTTTTAATTTCATGGTATTTTTTACTTTTGAAATGTTAACTGCAGCACTTGATGAAAGATGGACAGTGTGCACTTATTGTCTTGACCTTGTTAAGGCATTCAACAATATTCCATGTTAGGGAATAATTGACAAATTAAAAGAATTTCAGTTTAAGCAATATGTTACTCAACAAAAAACAGCGGCTAAGCAAGAGACAACAACATGGCAGGTCATGGGGGAGGGTAACTTGTGTATCGTAATGGACATTACCGCTGTTGTCCCACTGGACTCTGCTCTGGGCATTTCCTTTTGGACTATTCTTCCTTTATAGAAAAGTAGGAAATGTGCCCCTGGATAATCAACTGTGCTGATAACTTCAAACTTGTGTGTAACAATAATTACTTCAGTGGAAGATGCCAAAGCTGTCCAAGGTGGTCTGCAAAAAATCATACATACCTGGTACAGAAGCAACTACCTGTGTTTTAATGTCAGAAACACAGCACAGTCATCACATCCATAAAAACTCTGCATCATTAAAGAGTTTTGTGAGGGAGAGTATGTTGCTTGACATGCAAGTCCACACAGGTTTTTGTATGTTCCCACTGAATAATAATAATAATAATAATAATAATAATAATAATAATAATAATAATAAAAATAACAATAATCACAACAACAATAACAATAATAACAACACTAACAATAACAATAATAATAATAATAATAATAATAATAATAATAATAATAATAATAATAACAATAACAATAACAATAACAATAACAATAATAATGATAATAATAATAATGATGATAATAATAATAATAATAATAATGATAATAATGATAATTATAACAATAATAATAATAATACTAATAACAATAACAATAATAATGATAATAATCATAATAATAAAATAATAATAATTACAATAACAATAATAATAATAAAAATAACATTAAAAATAATAGTAATTATAATAATAATAATAATAATAGTAATAATAATAATAATAATACTAATAACAATAACAACAATAATAATAATAATAATAATAAAATAATAATAATAATAATAATAATAATAAAACTGTTGGGAATAAGCTGTATTTTTAACAATCAAACCTACAAACCACTGAAAACTGTAATTAAATACTTCAGAGAATATCTGACAGAGAAGTAAATCATAAATTAAGAAAATTACATTGTTATATGTCAAACTGGGCAGACATGAGTCCCCACTTGGGCATTGTTGACAAACTCAGAAGGTTAGGTACAGACTCGTATGACTCCCAGTGGCAAGCCAACTAGCTCACAGACAGGATCCAGGAAGTTAGAACTGGGGAGCCCACCTCTACAAAGTGGTCAGTCACAAATAGAGTCTCTCAGGGATCAGTCCTTGGACTACTCCTTTTTGGCATTTACTTCTCTGAAGTCAGGGCCAATGTGAGTGGTCTCTGGCTGACTAAATTTTTAGATGATTGCAAATTAGAAGCTGTCATTGAATCCCACACTGACACAAATGTTCTCCAGGAGTGGCTGACACAGACAAACAACTGGTGTCAGAGCCATGGACTAAAATTACATGCCAAGAAATGCATAACAGTATCCCTTGGGAAGTCATTCACACTTGGTAACTACCATATTGACAACACACCCCTTTGAGTTGACCCAGTAGTCAGGGACTTAGGGACACGCACAGATAGTAATCTAGCCTTTGACCATCTTGTATCTACAGCAGTGAGGAAATCATTCTATGTTGCACAACTTATAAACAAAGGTATGGCAACTAAGTCCAAAGAGGTCATTGTTCAACTGTATTCGGCATTCCCCAGACCTATCATTGAGCACAATGCCTCCTTTGGTATGTACCTAACCAGGCATATCTAACAACTGGAATATCCACAGAGGCTCCTCACTAAAAGAAAAAAGGGCATAAGTAAAATGTTCTATTCAGACTGCCTCAAGACCCTATCCCTGTATTCTGTCTCCTACAGGCTTTTGAGGGGAGATCTATGCCTGGCATACAGGGCATTATCAGACCTCACTCTTATGGACCTCCTGCATATCCACAAAACAAGCAACACCAGAATTATCCATTCTAAAGACTTAACCCTTGCCTGTCATATAAATAGGACCTGCTTGAGAGATAGGTATGTATCCCAGAGACTACTCTGTCTATGGAATAGGCTCCCCATCCATGTAAAGCAGAGTTCCTCCCTAACCCAACTCAAGTGCAACTTGGACATTTGATTGGGAACAGGAAATTCATCCCTGGTTTGGCACCTGTGTCTCTAATGGACAGAGGTAACCTGTAAATTGTTCATGTCCCAGGCCCATGCTTACACTTATCAAGGGTATCAGAACTTGTCAGAGATTTGGGATACATGGCTAGGCTTAAAAAGGCCCTTGTGGTCATTAGCCTGGTAAACACCCATGAACCTATGAGATGGGAGATGAAAGACAAGTACTTTGAATGTGAAATAATGTGGTGCAAAAGAAATGATGAACTAAAGTGAAATAATTACCTTATTACATAACAAATAGCACTGGTATGAGACGCAGATGTGGAGAGAAAGGAGCATGCACAGCAATGTTGGAACCCACAGGAAATGTCGAGCAATAACAAGTGAAGACAAAATTAGAGATCAAAGGATGACAAGCCATTCCCACTCACATGCTGACATGATATACTATGGATGACAAGCTGTAGAGTCTGATTTGTTTGGCTTCTTACATCACCTTGAATTTTCTGTTAGTAAACTGTTGAATTTTCACAAAAGAGTTTGACAGATTTTGCTTGCATCTGAAGCCATCATTGGTAAGAAAAATGAATTTAAATATTATTTTGCACTGGTGTTACATGTTTTCATTTATTCTCAAAGATGTCTGTGTTAGTTATTGTTTTTCCTGCACTTGCTTAGAGTTTTAAGATGCATTTTTCTACTGCAGTTCTGTAATTGTAGTGCTATAGTTTCTTTGGATCTGCCACTTCCAGTGCTTTTAGGCCTCTTTCTTGTGGTTCCATAACACTTGGCTCCAAACCGGTCATTTTGCGTTGATTGTTATCTGCACTTTTATGGCAGGAGAGGGCTGATTTAACCTATCTGAGCTGGGAATCACTGGTGGAATGCTTATTCTGGGTTTACCTGACTGACCAGTGGGCATGCCTAGTTTAATTTTTTTTTACTTCTATATAAGCCTTGCATTTATGCAAGCCTTGACTCAGATATTCACAGCTTTTTATCATTTCTCAACAACATCAGAGAGTTTGAGCAATTTTGCTTGCATCTAAAGCTATCCTTGGCAAGAAAAACAAATATAAGTTTTATTTTGCACTTGTACTACTTGTTTTCATTGCATTCTCAAAGATTTCTGTGCTATTTATTGTTTTTCCTGCACTTGCTTAGAGTTCTAAGTTGCATTTTTCCACTACTGTAAGGGATACTGTTCATAGGTTCATAGGTTGGTACTAGGCTATCGGCCCTAGGGTCTATACAAGCCTAGCCATAACAATTCCCCGACTAATTCTTCCCACACTATTTACTTCCCTGGACCCCTGTCTACCAGGGCGACTGACATGATCCCCGGGGTGAATTTCCTATCTCCCATCCAATTGTCAAAGTTCCTTTTGAAGAAGGCCAAAGAGGTGCTCTGCTTGACAAGTATGGGCAGTCTATTCCAGAGTCTGGGGAGGCTCTGGGTCAGGAACCTATCCCTCCAGCATGCTTTGTTCATTGTGATGACAAGGCTTAGATCCCTGGAGCATGTGACTCTGAGGGATTGGGATTTCTTTATGTGTAGCATGTCCAACAGCTGTGGGTTTGCCATGGCCTTGTATGTTAAGCAGAGATCGTCTCTGAGTAGACGATATGCCACAGAGTATAGCTGGAGTTTTATAGATGGTCAGCATAGGGTATCTGCTTTAGGCCTGTGATTTTTTTTAGTGAGGTATTTCTGTGGCCTTTCCAGTTGTTGCAGATGTCTTGAGAGGTACATACCAAACAGGGTGTTGTATTCTATAATGGGTCTAATGAGGGATGAGTACAGTGGGACAATGACCTTCTTTTTTTAGGATGAAAAGCTCTTAGTGATGAGGTGTGTCACATAGAAGGATTTCCTGACTGTTGTGGCGATGTGGTTATCGAAGGTGAGACCACTGTCCACCTATGTCCCTAAGTCACTTATCACACTTTCGGTGTTTAGTGCACTGCCACCTATGTGATAATTCATGGGTACATATTTTTTCCCAAAGCGGATAACTATACATTTCTTGGTATTGAGCTTGAACCCATGGCTCTGGCACCAAGCATCTGTTTCTGTAAGGCCCTTTTGTAGAATATTCACATAATTTGTGGATTCAATAATGGCTCCCAGTTTGCAGTCATCTGCGAACTTTGTTAGCCAGAGTCCCTTAGTATTGGCCTGTACTTCAGAGAAGTAGATACAAACAAGAGCGGTCCCAGGACTGAACCCTGAGGTACTTCACTTGTCACTTGTCTGGAGCTGGATTTAGAGTCGGCTACTTTTACAGTGTGGGTTCTGTCAGTAAGCTAGTTGGCAACCCATCAAGTGACGTAGGGATTAATGCCCAGCTTAGTAAGTTTATCTATGATTCCAGAGTGGGGGATGGTGTCAAAGGCCTTGGCGAGGTCCAGATAGGCTGTGTATCGCCTTACCCTCGTCCACAGCTCTGGAGACTGATTTGAAGAAGTCAATCAGGTTCAGGAGACAAGATCAGTCCTTCATGAACCCAAACAGGGTGGGGTCCAGTGTTTGAAGGTTGCCAATGTCTTTGTTTATAAGTTCCATGATAATACATTCCATGGCCTTGCAGATCAGGCTTGTCAAACTGGGGTGGTAGCTCCCAGGATCCAAGGTGTAGTGAGATAACTGTAGTTGTGTGCCACTCAGTGGGCACAAAGCCTGAGGTGAGGCTATGATTAAACATGACACTTAGATGAGGTGCCAGTTCATTTTGTAGTTCATGTAGTACACAGCCCGGGATGTCATCTGGTCCCATGGATGCTGTATTCTTAGCTTTGGAGAGTGCACTTTTTACCTGTGTGGCCATTATTACCAGAATTTGGCAATTGTAGTGCTCTAGGTACATTGGATCTGCTGTTTTCAATGCTTTTAGGCCTTTTTCTTGAGGTTCCCTAACACCTGGGCTCCATACTAGTCATTTTACATTGAAAGTGTTAAAGTCTGTACTCTTGTGGAAGGAGAGGGTTGGTTCACCTATCATAGCTGGGAATTATTGGTCAAAAGCTTATTCTGTGCTTACCTGATTAGCCTATGTGCATACCTCGTTTAAAATTAGTTTTTTTTTCTGCTTCTGTATAAGCCTTAGGTTTGTGTGACTGTGCTTTGCTCAGCAGCGGTTAGTTGTGCCCTGTATATATGCAATCACTAGAAGTCATAGTTTTCCCTATGAGAAACTCTTAAATTTCCCACAGTCTCATGGTACTCAAAAAGCAACTAGTTTTCCCACTGGGCAGCATCGCCAGATAGGTGAGCTGTAGATTACACTACGTAAGCACTCATTCCTCATCCCATTGCAAACACCTTCCATTCTATTCACTTGTAAAGCACATATTAAGGACCTTCAACCATGGATGGGCACTTTCCTGCTATCTCTGCATCCAGCCTGGTGGACATCATCATCCTGAGGCAAAGTTACAATTACCTCATGTTTACTGACAGCCACTACTTTCTGAAGCAGATGTATACAGTATCTGATGGATGTAGTTACACAATGTCACTGGAGCAAGGCTCGCACATATAGACACAAAAATTCCAAACAGGTTATCAGTGACCCCCCCCCCCCCACACACACACACAAACACACAGCATACATGCACACACGCTACAGCACACACGCCAAGACACACACACGCCAGCACACACACACACACACACACACAAAACACTCACTGTACTTATAAAGGACCAGATACGTAGACCCACGTATGCAGAGGTGCTCACATGTAACTTACTAAAACCTCAAATGCCTCTCAGACACAATCCTCAGAAACTCTGTGTGCACACAAACAAGACAACGCCCACCACGACAAATAAAGCTACATCTCATACTGTCTCAACTAACAAGCCCATAAAGTGTAACACCACACAACCCAATATTTTGGTCATTGGAGACTTCATTATCAGACACACTGATGTCCCTCTCACCAGTCTGGATAAGGGAAAGATTTAGGTGTAACACCACACAACCCAATATTTTGGTCATTGGAGTCTCCATTATCAGACACACCAATGCCCCTCTCACCAGTCTGGATAAGGAAAAGATTACAGTTAGTTAGCTGTCAGGGGCCAGGATTCACCAGATCACACAAGCACTCAAGTCACTAAGCCCCAAGTACCAGTATGACTCAGTCATAGTGCATGTGGATGTAAATAACCAGAGACATTGCTCCCTGGACTATATGAAGAGAGACATGATTGAGCTCTCAGAATATGTGTCACAGGCAGGTATGAGCCTAGCACTGAGGAACCTTTTACTGTTTCCAAGGATGATGCAACCATACCAACAAAAAATGATTGGCTTTAATAATTGGCTCAGCTACTGGTGCCACTCCAAGTGGTGTCCAATACTTGTCAGCCTTAGAGAACATGACTGACCAGCTACTCTGCTTTGCCAGTGATGGTCTTCACCTGTAGCCAATAGGCTTTTGGATGCTGACCAAAACATTATCCACTCCTACAATGACTTTTTTACACATTGCAAAACAGATAAATCTTCCAGCATCACAAAATCTACTCATGATAGGCTAAAGGTGTTACTACTCAATGCTAGGAGTTTCAACAAGAAACTACACTCCTGCAAGTTCTCCTCACCCAGGAGAATGCTGACATCTGTGCAGTTACTGAGACATGGTTTAAAGCCTGGGAAAGCACTCCAGAAGTGCAAGGCTACTATGTCTTTCACACATTAAGACCACCCACTGCACAACAAAGGACAAAAGGGAGAGGTGTATTCATCTACATTAAGGATAACTTTCATGCATTCAGACTACCCACTCCACATCAAAGGACAAATGGTGGAGGTATATCCATCTCCATTAAGGATAAGCATAACTCAAGACTAGTCAAACAATATGACAGGCTTGAGCAACTCAGTGTCCAGCCAACTACAGGAAAAAATCTCTTACCAGGTTCCCCATGATGAACCAGGAAAACCATACCTCATACCTGAATTTACTAGAATCGTTTACCATTCAGCCCAATACCAGACTCATGGGTGATTTCAACTACCCCTCAACTAAGTGGGAGGCATACACGACCACTAACCTGCAGGCTCAAAGTTTCTAGACTATCTCAATGCAAATGCCCTGGAGCAGGTAGTCTGCACTCTCACTAGGGCTACAAATATCCTAGACATGGTACTCAAAAATATGGAAGAGCATTGTACCCCCCGCCCCCCAGGTGTAATGTCCTCACTAGTTAGATTGGATCACAAATCAGTCTCTCTTGAAATAAATAAAAAACTAGAACCCCCACCTAACCCCAAAACTTTTAAGAACTTTTCTAAGGCAAACTGCCTCATATCAAGTGACAACATAGCTAATTTAAAAGATAACATGGAAAACATAGTAACCCCCCATTAGTCTAAATAAGACAATTAAGGGATTAGTCAATTGTTCAAAAGTGAATTTTCAGGCATAAATAGCCTCCCAAGCTAAGGGTAACAATAGAGCAATTTTTCAGTTATGCCTGCAATCTTAGAGGCAGCACTCAACAAAGGGCAAAGGTAATTGTAGATGACCTCACTTTCACCCAGCCAGAAGATATAGCAAATGGACTAGCTGATAAATTTAGCTCATTCACCTCCCCATCACCTTTGGTTGCCCCCCAAAATATATCCTCCACCATTCCTCTACCAGTTATCACAAAAGAACAGGTCACCCACTGCTTTTTCTAAAGTTAAAACACGGCCTTGATGAGTACTAACAATATCCCAGGATGCCACTTAAATAGCTTGAAACATGACTTATCAGGCCCACTAGGATCTCTATTTAACTACAGCTTCCAGACTGGCTTTGTTCCAGGGCAGTGCAGGGAGCAACAGTCATTCCTCTGCATAAAGGTGGACCATCAACAGACCCAGGAAATTACAGACCCATAAGTTTGATTGTCTTACATCCAAGGCTATTAAAAGAATAACCATGGACTTGTTAGATAGCGACATAAGACACCTTCAAACACTGGACCATACCTCTCAACCTCTTAGTACAAGAAATCTGGACAAAGCCTGACATAATGGGGGGACAAAGGCCCAAAAATAGGGACACATTTTAAATGTTGCTTTTGTAAATTTAGAAGGTTGCTAAAATAACATAATTTGTGTTAGCATGCATTTTCTGAAGGATATGAAGTATAAAAATCAAATGCATGTCATTATTTAGTGACTTTAATCCTTAGATCACCCCAGTGATTTGTCAAAAAAGGCAATTTCTATGAGGAACAGACCAAAAATATGAGGAAAAAATCTGGGCATTCTGGAAAAATCTGTAGAGTTGAGGGGTATGCACTGGACCCAGCACAATTCAGCTTCATCAAGAACAGGTCATGTCATCCTACTCAGTTTGATAGATTTCTTTGAGAAATTCATAAGGGTCAAGGATGATGGTAAAACAGTGCCTACTGCCTACCTTGACCTGGGTAAGACATTTGACACAATTCCCACTCAGATATTATAGATGAACTCACAAAACTGGGCATAAATCTCTATGTCACCAGATGGATAACCAACGGGCTTATGAACAGGACAGATGTTGTTACAGTGAAAGAATCCAGGTCCACTGTGAGGCCAGTTACAAGTGATATACCAGAGGACTTAGTGCTGGGACCTCTCCTGTTCAGAATATACTTCTCTTATGTCAAGGCTAATGTAGCAGGCCTTTGGCTAACCAAGTTTGCTGATGACTGCAAGTTGCAGGCAATCATTCAATCCTGAATTGGTGTACATATCCTTCAGAAGGGTCTGGCTCAGACAAATGATTGGTACCAAAGCCATGTCCATAAATTAAATGCAAAAAATGCATAAGTATACCCTTTGGGGAGTCAAATATTCCTGCAAATTACAACATTAATGGCACAAACCCTAAGACTGGGCCCAAAGGTGAGAGATCTATGTATACATACAGTAGCCTGAACTTTGACCACCATATGTCCACAATGTTGAGAAAGGCCTTCTATGTGGCACTGCTTAGCACAGCTTGTAAGTAAAGACATGACATCCACATCTAAGAAAGTTATAGTCCCGCTGTTCTTGGCCCTCATCAGACCAATAATTGAGTATGATGCACCTTTTGGCATGAACCTGATCAGGCACTTGCAGCAACTGGAGTAGCCTTACAAAAAATACAGGGTGTAAACATGTCCTGTATAGACCAACTAAAATCCCTCTCCTTTTACTCTTCCTTCTACTGACTGTTATGGGTAGATCTATACCTAACCTACAAGGCACTCTCAAATCCGGCCCTGATGGAACTGGTACATGTTTCCAAGACAAACTGCATGAGGATTACCATTCCAAAGATGTAAACCTGCTCTGTGACATGAACAAAATATGCTGGAAAGACAGATATATGTCTCAGAGATTACTCCTTCTCTGTAACAAGCTTCCTATTCATGTAAAGCAGAGACTTCCTTGACTCTCTTCAAATGAAGTTTGGATCATAAGTACATTCCTGGAGTGACACCCTTGTCCCTTATTACCAGAGGCAGTCTGTAAAATACTCAAAGGCACAAACCTCAAACCTAAGGCATCCTCTAGCCTTAGGAATCAAAATTCTGGTAAAATACAGATAATAATGGATAGGCTTCTAAGGGCTCTTGAGCCTAGTAATCTCCTATGAACATATGAATGTATAAGTCACTTTAAGTAGGCAGCTAGAAATAATTAAATGGATAACAGAATCTAAGGCATAAGTAAAATACTTTAAGCATGCTATCATTTGTTCTGCAAAGACGTTAAAGTCAAAAATCTCTCATTGATTGTATGTGCCAGATCCAGTGTTGTGTTCCACTAAAGCCTGTCATAGGTCCATTGTTCCTATATTTATTTATTTATTTACATTTGTTGACCGGGAAAGTCCGACTGGACACAGGTCCTTTTGTATGGGGCTCATATTTCATATATATTCTTGACATTATGAGGCCCAGTCATTTGTAAGCGGTGTCTATGCATCTGGCCAGTGTTCTTAACCACTAACTATTCAGTGTGTTTATGTAATCGATCTCCTCTTGCTGTCTTGGACCCACTGTTCATATGTACTATACCACTGCTTACCCTTCTGTGGTATTCCTTTGTCCATCTCAGTGTTTGTGTGCTGCCCCTATGCTGTCCTGTGTTCAGACACTATATTTCAGTGCTAGTCTGATGTTCGTATCCTTCTGTCCTATACTACAGTCCTATTCATGAGTGCTGTAATTGCGCATACCTAAGCATTCATGTGTGCTACCTGCTACCCTTCAGCAAGTCCTGTTTTATCTATTTTGCTCATTTGGTAACTGGGTAATCTCACTGAATACAAGTTTCCCATTTCAGGGGTGACCCAGGAACACTGACTGGTTAAGTAACTTTATTAGAGTCACACAATAGACAAATACAGGTGGAATGAATCAAATCCTGTAACCCTGATGGCAGGAAGGCAAATACAGGTGGAATGAATCAAATCCTGTAACCCTGATGGCAAGAAGGCAAATACAGGTGGAATGAATCAAATCCTGTAACCCTGATGGCAGGAAGGCAAACACAGGTGGAATGAATCAAATGCTGTAACCCTGATGGCAGGAAGAAGCTTGTTAATCACTCAGTGTCTTAACCCTCTACATTGACTGCCAGACAAGCATTCATATGGTCTCTGTGACAGTCCTAGAATTCATATACACTGTCCCTGTAATGAACACTTCTTCTTATTCTTTCGGCTTTTCCAGGTTAGGGGTTGCCACAGCGGATCACCTGTCCGCTCATGATTGGCAGTGGAGTTTTACAGTGTCGAGTTGCCAGCCCGGTGCCCAACCTTCTATAGAAGGCACACGCACCCACACACTCATGCCTGGGGCCAATTTAGAGTGTCCAATCCACCTACAGCATGTCTTTGGGATGTGGGAGGAAACCGGAGCATCTGGAAAAAAACACGCGACCACAGGGAGGACATGCAGACTCCACACAGAAGGCACCCTAGCTGTCCCTGTAATGGACACAAAACACATCAATCTTATCCCAATACTGAGTCCAGTGTCCAAATGCCATTTCTATGTATTAGGTCCCACATGCATACACAGAGTCTGTGTGCTAGACCCAACATTTATACATGCTATATCTGTGCTAATAAGCCCAGGTTCGCACACATTACCAATTTAGTAGCCTCTAGATTTATGCAAGCTAGCACTATGCTAGGCCCTGCATTCATACACAGTCTCTCTGTGAAAAGCTCAACTTTCAAATGTATTGTTCCAGTCTTATGCCAACTACACATGTACGCTCTGACAGTGCTCTGGTTAGAATTAGTATATAGTATCACTGAGCTCGGCTGATTAGTCACAGCTTGAAGTTATGGGAAAGAGTAGTGGAAGCAAGGTTAAGAAGGGAGGTGATGATTAGTGATCAGCAGTATGGTTTCATGCCAGGAAAGAGCACTACAGATGCAATGTTTGCTCTGAGAGTGTTGATGGAGAAATACAGAGAAGGTCAGAAGGAGTTGCATTGTGTCTTTCTAGACTTGGAGAAAGCATATGACAGGGTGCCTAGAGAAGAGTTGTGGTATTGTATGAGGAAGTCGGGAGTGGCAGAGAAGTACGTAAGAGTGGTACAGGATATGTACGAGGGTAGTGTGACAGTGGTGAGGACTGCAGTGGGAGTGACAGATCCGTTTAAGGTGGAGGTGGGATTACATCAAGGATCAGCTCTGAGTCCTTTCTTATTTGCAGTGGTGATGGACAGGTTGACAGATGAGATCAGACAGGAGGCCCGTGGACTATGATGTTTGCAGATGACATTGTGATCTGTAGTGAGAGTAGGAATCAGGTTGAGGAGACTCTGGAGAGGTGGAGATATGCTCTAGAGAGCAGAGGAATGAGGGTCAGCAGGGCTAAGACAGAATTTATGTGTGTAAATGAGAGGGAGGGTAGAGGAATGGTGAGGATGCAGGGAGTAGAGTTGGTAAAGGTGGACGAGTTTAAGTACTTGGGATCAACAGTTCAGAGTAATGGTGAATGTGGAAGAGAGGTGAAGAAGAGAGTACAGGCAGGGTGGAATGGGTGGAGAAGAGTGTCAGGAGTGATTTGTGACAGACGGGTATCGGTAAGAGTGAAAGGGAAGGTCTACAAGAGTGTAGTGAGACCAGCTAAGTTATATGGGTTGGAGACAGTGGCATTGACAAAAAGGCAGGAGTCGGAGCTGGATGTGGCAGAGTTAAAGATGTTAAGATTTGCAATCGGTGTGACTAGGATGGATAGGATTAGGAATCGGTATATTAGAGGGTCAGCTCATGTTGGACAGTTTGGAGACAAAGCAAGAGAGACGAGATTGCGTTGGTTTGGACATGTGCTGAGGAGGGATGATGGGTATATTGGGAAAAAGATGCTAAGGATGGAGCTGCCAGGTAAGAGGAATAGAGGAAGGCCTAAGATAAGGTTTATGGATGTGGTGAGAGAGGACATGCAGGCAGTTGGTGTGACAGAGCAAGATGCAGAGGATAGGAAGAAATGGAAAGAGATGATCCGCTGTGGCGACCCCTAACGGGAAAAGCCGAAAGAGAATGATGATCACTGAGCTTGGCCCAGCATTCATATAGGCCCAAAGTTTGTATATGCCATCTCAGTGCTAGGCCCAGCATTCATATAGGCCCAAAGTTTGTATATGCCATCTCAGTGCTAGGTTCAGCATTCATATAGGCCTAAAGTTTGTATATGCCATTTTAGTGTTAGGCCCAGCATTCATATAGGCCCAACGTTTGTATATGCCATCTCAGTGCTGGGCCCAACATTCATATGCACTATCACTGTGACAAGCACATCTTTCAGATTTATTGTTTTACTTTTAGAACAAGTATTCATATAATTAACAACTGTGACCTAGTTAGAATTAGTAAATGGCATCACTATGTAAGGCCCAGTGATTGCAAATGCTAATATTGTGTAAAGCCTGGCATTTATATATCCTAGCACTGTAGCACTAGGACCAGCATTTATGTATGCTGTCCCTGTTGTAGACCCAGCAGTCATACACAGTGTTAATCTGGCAGCTGCTGTCCCTGTTCTAGGCTCAGCGGTCATACAAAGTGTTACTGTGAGAGGCTTGGCTTTCAGATTTATTATTACAGCGCAGTGTCAGGTTTCATGTGAGCTATGACAGTGTTAGATTCAGGATTCATATACTGTATCACTATGTTAGAACAGGGATTGCACATGTTAAATCTCACTGTGACCACCAATCTGTCTGGTTTCCAAGTGTAAATAATTGGCTTTTCTGTTATCTCATTCTGCATAAAACAGGGAAAGGCTACTGCAGGAGTTGTGTCATTGATTTAACAGATAGCCAGATTAACTACTGATCAATTCTTCCAAACTAGATTCATTTATTATAGCAATAGGAATCCTCCAATGAAATCATCACCTCATTTCTGCCTCTAGTTTCCATTGTATACTACTGTGTACACTGTATATAATTTATCCAACTTGGTCATTGATTACAGAAACTAGTTAGAAAGTTTTACATTATCAACAAACTCCTGTACACATAGATGCATCATAAATGTTCTGGACTTGTCTAAAATGTGTAACTATTAAAAGGAATTGAACAAACCTATGTATGTTTGTAAACAGTGTTCCGCATAAACGATATAACTATTCATATGTACAGTATACCTTTATAACTGTTTGTATGTACTGTTTTCTTTGTATAACCTCTAATTGTTCATAGTTCTGAATTCACTGGGCTGCCCTGCAAAAGGTCCTTTTGGCCCATTTCTCTACCCTGATAAAACACATTTAGAAAAATGAATAAATATGAAGCTGAGGAGTTAGATAACAATGGCCTACGTCCACATGGAAACTAGATGTCCAAGACAGATCTTATTGACACTTCATACCCTTTCGTAACTAATGCAGGAAAACAACGGCCTTCCTTGGTAGGGCACTGGTATCATGGAGAATGGGTTATGTACATGTAGTAAGTTTCAGAAATGACATGCTTTAACCCCCTGTATAAAACCTGAGGCTAGGATATCAGTGTGATCAGGAAAACAGTAATGTGGGCAGCAAAAAATAAATAAAAAAATAAAAAGACTGTCAGGATTTATTATTAACAAACTCCTAAAATGATATGCAGGACTGATCTGAACTGGTCAACAGAGTGACTTCCCAATGTTATGGAAACTGTACAGGTAGATGTAGGTAGACACATGAAAGGCCAGCTGTGCAACTTTGAAAATCTATGGAGATGTAATAGTCACAGCTGAAGCAGAACACAAACTGTTCATATAGATGGAAGAGAGGTCTGGATATTCCCAGAATGCTATGCAAATATTGCAAACAGGCATTACTCAGTGTTATCAATATTTATTATTATGACATTTATCTGGGATACAACATTGTATCAAATAAAACAAATAACTGATTTTATACTTGTGCTGAAAATAACCATGACACAGTTAATCAGTAACACCAGCTGCAGCCGACAAATTTTCATTTGCAAAACGAATGTGTTTACTATCTTAAAAGCTTGTTTTCTTAACCAATATAGAAAGCTAAACAGTATGCAAATCATCTGTAAAAATATCATCCCCGGGCCTAAAATAATTTTAGTAGTCAAATGTGCAGGATGGAATGGTCTGTGTAAAATGCCGAGCATGTGATAACTGAGCTCAGGTTAGATCTGACTGATAAAGTAAAAGTAAACTGGTATTTCATTTTGTTTTTCCTTTCAAGTTAATGGCTACATTGTGTCACAGAAAGCAGATACTGTGAAATTGAATGTCATATGACAGTGACTGGATAATATTAACATTATAAACATTTACTAAGACTGGGACACCTGTACTTACTTTCATGATCAGTGCACAAAACAAAACCAGCTGTGAGTTAACCCCATTGTGTGCATCCCGTAAGACTTCCCTTTGTTCACAACTGTAAACAAGTGAATGTGAAGTTATTTAAATAAAACCATGAAAATACTCAAAAAAGATGTTTTTATATGTTACATCATAATACAAGAATTCATCAGCCATTTAACAGAAGTCTAAGTCTATTATTGAATGTTCTGGTTATTTAAAATTGTTGCTTTCCTATCTAGTATCACAGATAAAAAAGAATATAAATCTGTATGGCAACTATTGGAAGCCTAGCCAACAATTCCATTGAAGAAGTACCTTAAGCTAAGTGTTCAGTAGATAATGGTAGGAGGGAGCGTCAATTTGGAAGATAAAAACAAAATATCTTCAGCTTGGACGTTGAGAGAAGTTGGAGAAAAGGGATAAAAAGACAAGCACAGAATGTATAGCTGGAAGAACAATGGAAGAACAGTGACTAGGAATCAGCTTTTTGTTGATGTTAATGTTAATAATTCTTTGACTTCTACATTTAACATAACTCATGTGTAGCATGCAGACAAGTCAGATGCCCTATTAGTCCCTCATTAGCAGCAGTCCATTGGCTTATCATTTGCTCCTCATTTGCTTATTGTCCCCCCACCCAAAAATTTCATTGGCATATTATTTGATTTACACTCAGAATCCCCCCACTGACCCACAGTTTGTTCCTCAGACCGTAGAGCTCCATTGGCTTATCATTGATTTGTGAGTCAGTAATGCTGCCATCAGCTCACTACCTTGTTATATGCTCCTGAAACACTACAGTATCATTGTCTTATTGAATTGTGAGTCAGTAATGATGCCACTAGCTCACTAGTTCATTATGTGCTCCTGAAACACTGCAGTCTCATTGTCTTATCATTGGTTTATGAGTCACTAATGCTGCCATTAGCTCACTAGCTTATGTGCTCCTGAAACACTGCATTACCATTGGTTTGTCATTGGTTGTGAGTCAGTAATGCAGCCACTAGCTTGTTATGTGCTCCTGAACTGCAGTCTCATTGTCTTATCATTGGTTTGTAAGTAATGCTGCCATTAGCTCACTACCTTGTTATGTGCTCCTGAAACCCTGCAGTGTCGTTGTCTTATCATTAGTTTGTGGGTCAGTAATGCTGCCATTAGCTCACTTCCTTGTTATGTGCTCCTGAAACGCTGCAGTCTCATTGTCTTATCTTTGGTTTGTGAGTCATTAATGCAGCCACTAGCTCACTGACTCGTTATGTGCTCCTGAAACACTGCAGTATCATTGGCTTATCATTGGTTTGTGAGTCAGTAATGCTGTCATTAGCTCACAACCTTGTTATTTTTTCCTGAAACACTGCAGTATCATTGCCTTATCATTCATTTGTGAGTCAGTAATGCTGCTACTAGCTCGTTATGTGCTCCTGAAACCCTGCAGTATCATTGGCTTATCATTGGTTTGTGGGTCAGTAATGCTGAGCTTAGCTCACTACCTAGTATGTGCTTCTGAAACACTGCAGTCTCATTTTCTATCATGGTTTTGTGAGTCAGTAATGCTACCACTAGCTCACTACCTTGTTATGTGCTCCAGAAACACTGCAATCTCATTGTCTTATCATTGGTTTGTGATTCAGTAATGCTGCCACTAGCTCACTACCTTCTTATGTACTCCTGAAACACTGCAGTCTTATTGGCTTTTCATAGGTTTGTGTGTCAATAATGCTGCCACTAGCTCACTAGCTCGTTATGTGCTTTTGACACACTGCAGTCTCATTGGCTGATCATTGTTTTGTGTGTCAGTAATGCTTTGTGAGTCAGTAATGCTGCCATTAGCTCACTACCTTGTTATGTGCTCCTGAAACACTGCAGTATCATTGTCTTATCATTGGTTTGTGGGTCAGTAATGTTGCCATTAGCTCACTACCTTGTAGTGTGCTCCTGAAATACTGCAGTCCCATTGTCTTATTATTGGTTTGTGAGTCAGTAATGCTGTCACTAGCTCGTTATGTGCTCCAGAAACACTGCAGTCTCACTGTCTTACAATTGGTTTGTGAGTCAGTAATGCTGCCATTAGCTCACTATCTTGTTATGTGCTCCTGAAACACTGCTGTCTCATTTTCTTATCATTCGTTTGTGAGTCAGTAATGCTGCCATTAGATCACTATCTTTTTATTTGCTCCTAAAACACTGCAGTTTCATTGTCTTCTCAATGGATTGTGATTCAGTAATACTGCAACTACCTTGTTATATGCTCCTGAAACACTGAAGTATCATTGTCTTATTGGTTTTTGAGTCAGTAATGCTGCCATTAACTCATTATGTGCTTCTAAAACACTGCAGTCTCATTGTCTTATGATTGGTTTGTGAGTCAGTAACGCTGGCATTAGCTCACTAGCTCGTTATGTACTCCTGAACCACTACAGTCTCATTGTCTTATACTTGGTTTGTGAGCCAGTAATGCTGCCACTAGCTCGCTACCTTGTTATGTGCTCCTGAAACACTGCAGTCTGATTGTATTATCATTGATTTGTGAGTCAGTAATGCTACAATTTGCTCACTAGCTCATTGTTTGCTCCTGAACCACTGCCGTTTCATTGGCTTATCATTGGTTTGTGAGTCAGTAAAGCTGCCATTAATTTACTAGCTTGTCATTTGCTCATGAAACACTTCAGTATCATTGGCTTATCATATGTTTGAGTCAATAAGGCTGCAATTAGTTCATTTGCTCCTGAAATACTGCAGTATCATTGGCTTTTCGTTGGTTTGTGAGCCAGTAAAGCTGCCATTAGCTCGCTACCTTGTTATGTGCTCCTGAAACGTTTGTGAGTCAGTAATACTGTGACTAGTTTGTTATGTGCTCCTGAACACTGAAGTATCATTGTCTTATTGGTTTGTGAGTCAGTAATGCTGCCAGTAGCTCGCTACCTTGTTATGTGCTCCTGAAACACTGCAGTCTGATTGTATTATCATTGATTTGTGAGTCAGTAATGCTACCATTTGCTCACTAGCTCGTTGTGTGTTCCTGAAACACTGACATTTCATTGGCTTATCATTGGTTTGTGAGTCAGTAAAGCTGCCATTAGTTCAGTAGCTCATTATTTGCTCCTGAAACACTGCAGTATCATTGGCTTTTCATTGGTTTGTGAGCCAGTAAAGCTGCCATTAGCTCGCTACCTTGTTATGTGCTCCTGAAACGTTTGTGAGTCAGTAATACTGTGACTAGTTTGTTATGTGCTCCTGAAACACTGAAGTATCATTGTCTTATTGGTTTTTGAGTCAGTAATGCTGCCATTAGCTCAGTAGCTCATTATGTGCTTCTGAAACACTGCAGTCTGATTTTCTTATCATTCGTTTGTGAGTCAGTAATGCTGCTACTAGCTTGTTATGTGCTCCTGAAACACTGAAGTGTCATTGTCTTATCATTGGTTTATTAGTCAGTAATGCTTCCACTAGCTTTTTTTTTGCTCCTGAAATACTGCAGTCTCATTGTCTTATCATGGGTTTGTGAGTCAGTAATGCTGGCCCTAGCTTGTTTTGTGCTCCTGAAACACTGCAGTCTCATTGGCTTATCTTTGGTTTTTGAGTCAGTAATGCTGCCATTAGCTCACTACCTTGTTATGTGCTCCTGAAGCACTGCAGTATCATTGTCTTATCATTGAATTGTGAGTCAGTAATGATGCCACTAGCTTGATATTTGCTCATGAAACACTCCAGTCTCATTGTCTTATCATGGTTTTGTGAGTCAGTAATGCTGCCACTAGCTCACTACCTTCTTATGTGCTCCAGAAACACTGCAATCTCATTGTCTTATCATTGTTTTGTGATTCAGTAATGCTGCCACTAGCTCACTACCTTCTTATGTACTCCTGAAACACTGCAGTCTCATTGTCTTATGATTGGTTTGTGAGCCAGTAATGCTGCCACTAGCTCGCTACCTTGTTATGTGCTCCTGAAACACTGCAGTCTGATTTTCTTCAGTAATGCTGCTACTAGCTTGTTATGTGCTCCTGAAACTCTGAAGTGTCATTGTCTTATCATTGGTTTGTTCATCAGTAATGCTTCCACTAGCTTTTTTTTTGCTCCTGAAATACTGCAGTCTAATTGTCTTATCATGGTTTTGTGAGTCAGTAATGCTGCCACTAGCTCACTACCTTCTTATGTGCTCCAGAAACACTGCAATCTCATTGTCTTATCATTGGTTTGTGATTCAGTAATGCTGCCACTACCTTGCTACCTTCTTATGTACTCCTGAAACACTGCAGTCTCATTAGCTTTTCATAGGTTTGTGAGTCAGTAATGCTGCCACTAGCTCACTAGCTCGTTATGTGCTTTTGACACACTGCAGTCTCATTGGCTGATCATCGGTTTGTGTGTCAGTAATGCTTTGTGAGTCAGTAATGCTGCCATTAGCTCACTACCTTGTTATGTGCTCCTGAAACACTGCAGTATCATTGGCTTATCATTGGTTTGTGAGTCAGTAATGCTGCCATTAGCTCACTATCTTGTTATGTGCTCCTTAAATACTGCAGTATCATTGGCTTATCATTGGTTTGTGAGTCAGTAATGCTGCCATTAGCTCACTACCTTGTTATGTGCTCCTGAAACACTGCAGTATCATTGTCTTATCATTGGTTTGTGGGTCAGTAATGCTGCCATTAGCTCACTACCTTGTTATGTGCTCCTGAAACACTGCAGTATCATTGTCTTATCATTGGTATGTGAGTCAGTAATGCTGCCGCCAGCTCATTATGTGCTCCTAAAATACTGGAGTATGATTGTTTTATCATTCATTTGTGAGTCAGTAATGTTGCCATTAGCTTACTACGTTGTTATTTGCTCCTAAAACACTGAAGTCTCATTGTGTTATCACTGGTTTGTGAGTCAGTAATGCTGCCACTAGCTCGTTATGTGCTCCTGAAACACTGCAGTATCCTTGGCTTATCATTAGTATGTAAGTCAGTAATGCTGCCATTAGTTCACTATCTTGTTATGTGCTCCTGAAACACTGCAGTCTCAATGTCATATCACTGGTTTGTGAGTCAGTAAAGCTGTTACTACCTAGTCAGTAATGCTGCCATTAGCTCACTACCTTGTTATGTTCGCCTGAAACACTGCAGTCTGATTGTATTATCATTGATTTGTGAGTCAGTAATGCTACTATTTGCTCACTAGCTCGTTATGTGCTCCTGAAACACTCATGTTTCATTGGCTTATCATTGGTTTGTGAGTCAGTAAAGCTGCCATTAGTTCAGTAGCTCGTTATTTGCTCATGAAACACTTCAGTATCATTGGCTTATCATTGGTTTGTGCCAATAAGGCTGTGATTAGTTCATTTGCTCCTGAAACACTGCAGTATCATTGGCTTTTCATTGGTTTGTGAGCCAGTAAAGCTGCCATTAGCTCACTACCTTGTTATGTGCTCCTGAAATACTGCAGTCTGATTTTCTTATCATTCATTTGTGAGTCAGTAATGCTGCTACTAGCTTGTTATGTGCTCCTGAAACACTGAAGTGTCATTGGCTTGTTGGTTTTTGAGTCAGTAATGCTGCCATTAGCTTTTTTTTTGCTCCTGAAATACTGCAGTCTCATTGGCTTATCATTGGTTTGTGAGTACATAATGCTGCTTTTAGTTCACTACCTTGTTATGTGCTCCTGAAACACTGCAGTCTCCTTGGCTTTTCATAGGTTTGTGAGTCAATAATGCTGCCACTAGCTCACTAGCTTGTTATGTGCTTTTGAAAAACAGCAGTCTCTTTGGCTGATTATTGTTTTGTGAGTCAGTAATGCTGTCATTAGCTCACTACCTTGTTAAGTGCTCCTGAAACCCTGCAGTGTCATTGTCTTATCATTGGTTTGTGAGTTAGAAATGCTGCCACTAGCTTGTTATGTGCTTTGGAAACACTGCAGCGTCACTGTCTTATCATTGTTTTTTGAGTCAGTAATGCTGCCATTAACTTGTTATCTGCTCCTGAAACACTGCAGTATCATTGTCTTATCATTGGTTTGTGGTTAGAAATGCTGCCACTAGCTCGTTATGTGCTTTGGAAACACTGCAGCGTCATTGTCTTATCATTGGTTTTTGAGTCAGTAATGCTGCCATTAACTTGTTATGTGCTCCTGAAACACTGCAGTATGATTGTCTTATCATTAGTTTGTGAGTCAGTAATGCTGCCACCAGCTTTATTTTTTGCTCCTGAAATACTGTAGTCGCATTGTCTTATCATGGGTTTGTGAGTCAGTAATGCTGCCATTAGCTCACTACCTTCTTATGTGCTCCTGAAACACTGCAGTCTCATTGTCTTATCTTTGGTTTGTGAGTCAATAATGTTGCCATTAGCTCACTACCTTGTGATGTGCTCTTGAAACACTGCAGTCCTATTATCTTATCATTGGTTTGTAAGTCAGTAATGCTGCCTCTAGCTCACTACATTTTATGTGCTCATGAAACACAGCAGTCTCATTGGCTTATATTTGGTTTGTGAATCAGTAATGCTGTCATTAGCTCACTAGCTGGTTATGTGCTCCTGAAACACTGCAGTATCATTGGCTTATCATTGGTTTGTGAGTCAGTAATGCTGTCATTAGCTACTACCTTGTTATTTGCTCCTGAAATACTGCAGTATCATTGGCTTATCATTGGTTTGTGAGTCAGTAATGCTGTCATTAGCTACTACCTTGTTATGTGCTCCTGAAACACTGCAGTATCATTGTCTTATCATTGGTTTGTGAGTCAGTAATGCTGTCATTAGCTACTACCTTGTTATGTGCTCCTGAAATACTGCAGTATCATTGGCTTATCATTGGTTTATGAGTCAGTAATGCTGCCATTAGCTCACTGCCTGGGTATGTGCTCCTGAAACACTGCATTATCATTGTCTTGTAATTAGTTTTGAGTCAGTAATGCTGTCACTAGCTCGTTATGTCCTCCGAAAAAACTGCAGTCTCATTGTCTTATCATTGGTTTGTGCATCAGTAATTCTGTCATTAGCTCACTACCTTGTTAGGTGCTCCTGAAACACTGCAATATTATTGGCTTATCACTGGTTTGTGAGTCAGTAATGCTGACATTAGCTCACTACCTTGTTATGTGCTCCTGAAACACTGCAGTCTCATTGTCTTATCACTGGTTTATGAGTCAGTAATGCTGTCATTAGCTCATTTCCTTGTATTGTGCTCCTGAAACACTGGCATCTCATTGTCTTATCATTGGTTTGTGAGTCAGTAATGCTGCCACTAGCTCACTAATTCGTTATGTGCTCCTGAAATACTGCAGTATCATTGGCTTATCATTGGTTTTTGAGTCAGTAATGCTGCCATTAACTTGTTATGTGCTCCTGAAACACTGCAGTATGATTGTCTTATCATTAGTTTGTGAGTCAGTAATGCTGCCACCAGCTTTATTTTTTGCTCCTGAAATACTGTAGTCGCATTGTCTTATCATGGGTTTGTGAGTCAGTAATGCTGCCATTAGCTCACTACCTTCTTATGTGCTCCTGAAACACTGCAGTCTCATTGTCTTATCTTTGGTTTGTGAGTCAATAATGTTGCCATTAGCTCACTACCTTGTGATGTGCTCTTGAAACACTGCAGTCCTATTATCTTATCATTGGTTTGTAAGTCAGTAATGCTGCCTCTAGCTCACTACATTTTATGTGCTCATGAAACACAGCAGTCTCATTGGCTTATATTTGGTTTGTGAATCAGTAATGCTGTCATTAGCTCACTAGCTGGTTATGTGCTCCTGAAACACTGCAGTATCATTGGCTTATCATTGGTTTGTGAGTCAGTAATGCTGTCATTAGCTACTACCTTGTTATTTGCTCCTGAAATACTGCAGTATCATTGGCTTATCATTGGTTTGTGAGTCAGTAATGCTGTCATTAGCTACTACCTTGTTATGTGCTCCTGAAACACTGCAGTATCATTGTCTTATCATTGGTTTGTGAGTCAGTAATGCTGTCATTAGCTACTACCTTGTTATGTGCTCCTGAAATACTGCAGTATCATTGGCTTATCATTGGTTTATGAGTCAGTAATGCTGCCATTCGCTCACTACCTGGGTATGTGCTCCTGAAACACTGCATTATCATTGTCTTGTAATTAGTTTTGAGTCAGTAATGCTGTCACTAGCTCGTTATGTCCTCCGAAAAAACTGCAGTCTCATTGTCTTATCATTGGTTTGTGCATCAGTAATTCTGTCATTAGCTCACTACCTTGTTAGGTGCTCCTGAAACACTGCAATATTATTGGCTTATCACTGGTTTGTGAGTCAGTAATGCTGACATTAGCTCACTACCTTGTTATGTGCTCCTGAAACACTGCAGTCTCATTGTCTTATCACTGGTTTATGAGTCAGTAATGCTGTCATTAGCTCATTTCCTTGTATTGTGCTCCTGAAACACTGGCATCTCATTGTCTTATCATTGGTTTGTGAGTCAGTAATGCTGCCACTAGCTCACTAATTCGTTATGTGCTCTTGAAACACTGCAGTATCATTGGCTTATTATTGTTTTGTGAGTCAGTAATGCTGCCGCTAGTGCACTAACTCATTATGTCCTCCTGAAATATTGCAGTCTCTTTGTCTTATCATTGATTTATGAGTCGGTAATGCTGCCACTAGCTCACTACCTTTTTATATGCTCCTGACACACAGCAGTGTCATTGGCTTATCTTTGTTTTTTGAGTCAGTAATGCTGCCATTAGCTCACTAGCTTGTTATGTGCTTCTGAAACACCGCATTATCATTGGCTTATCATTGGTTTGTGAGTCAGTAATGCTGCCATTAGCTCATTACCTTGTTAGGTGCTCCTGAAACACTGCCTTATCATTGGCTTATCATTTGTTTGTGAGTCAGTAATGCTGCCATTAGCTCACTACCTTCTTATGTGCTCTTGAAACACTGGAGCCTCATTGGCTTATCATTGATTTGTGAGTCAGTAATGTTGCCACTAGCTCGTTATTTGCACCTGAAACACTGAAGTATCATTGGCTTATTATTGATTCGTGAGTCAGTAATGCTGCTACTAGCTCACTAGCTAGTTATGTGTTCCTGAAACACTGCAGTTTCATTGGCTTATCATTGATTTATGAGTCAGTACTGCTGCCATTCGCTCGTTGGTCATGAAACACTGCAGTATCATTGTCTTATCATTGCTTTGTGGGTCAGTAATGCTGCCATTAGCTCACTACCTTGTTATGTGCTCTTGAAACACTGCAGTATCATTGGCTTATCATTGGTATGTGAGTCAGTAAAGCTGCCATTAGCTCATTATGTGCTTGTGAAACACTGGAGTCTGATTGTCTTCTCATTCATTTGTGAGTCAGTAATGTTGCCATTAGCTCACTACGTTGTTATTTGCTCCTAAAACACTGAAGTCTTTTTGTGTTATCACTGGTTTGTGAGTCAGAAATGCTGCCACTAGCTCGTTATGTGCACCTGAAACACTGCAGTATCCTTGGCTTATCATTAGTATGTGAGTCAGTAATGCTGCCATTAGCTCACTATCTTGCTATGTACTCCTGAAACACTGCAGTCTCAATGTCATATCACTGGTTTGTGAGTCAGTAAAGCTGTTACTGCCTAGACAGTAATCCTGCCATTAGATCACTACCTTTTTATTTGCTCCTAAAACACTGCAGTCTCATTGTCTTCTCAATGGATTGCGATTCAGTAATACTGCGACTAGTTTGTTATGTGCTCCTGAAACACTGAAGTATCATTGTCTTATTGGTCTTTGAGTCAGTAATGCTGCCACTAACTCATTATGTGCTTCTGAAACACTGCAGTCTCATTGTCTTATGATTGGTTTGTGAGCCAGTAATGCTGCCACTAGCTCGCTACCTTGTTATGTGCTCCTGAAACACTGCAATATCATTGGCTTATCACTGATTTGTGAGTCAGTAATTCTGCCATTAGCTCACTAGCTCATTATGTGCTCCTGAAACACTGCCGTGTCATTGGCTTATCATTGGTTTGTGAGTCAGTAAAGCTGTCCTTAGTTCAGTAGCTCGTTATTTGCTCATGAAAGACTTCAGTATCATTGGCTTATCATATGTTTGAGTCAATAAGGCTGCAATTAGTTCATTTGCTCCTGAAACACTGCAGTATCATTGGCTTTTCATTGGTTTGTGAGCCAGTAAAGCTGCCATTAGCTCTCTACCTTGTTATGTGCTCCTGAAACATTGCAGTCTGATTTTCTTATCATTCATTTGTGAGTCAGTAATACTGTGACTAGTTTGTTATGTATTCCTGAACACTGAAGTATCATTGTCTTATTGGTCTTTGAGTCAGTAATGCTACCACTAGCTCATTATGTGCTTCTGAAACACTGCAGTCTCATTGTCTTATGATTGGTTTGTGAGTAAGTAACGCTGGCATTATCTCACTAGCTCGTTATGTACTCCTGAAGCACTACAGTCTTATTGTCTTATACTTGGTTTGTGAGCCAGTAATGCTGCCACTAGCTCGCTACCTTGTTATGTGCTCCTGAAACACTGCAGTCTGATTGTATTATCATTGATTTGTGAGTCAGTAATGCTACCATTTGCTCTCTAGCTCGTTATGTGCTCCTGAAACACTGACGTTTCATTGGCTTATCATTGGTTTGTGAGTCAGTAAAGGTGCCATTAGTTCAGTAGCTCATTATTTGCTCCTGAAACACTGCAGTATCATTGGCTTTTCATTGGTTTGTGAGCCAGTAAAGCTGCCATTAGCTCACTACCTTGTTATGTGCTCCTGAAATACTGCAGTCTGATTTTCTTATCATTCGTTTGTGAGTCAGTAATGCTGCTACTAGCTTGTTATGTGCTCCTGACAGATTGAAGTGTCATTGGCTTGTTGGTTTTTGAGTCAGTAATGCTGCCATTAGCTTTTTTTTTCTCCTGAAATACTGCAGTCTCATTGTCTTATCATGGGTTTGTGAGTCAGTAATGCTGGCCCTAGCTTGTTTTGTGCTCCTGAAACACTGCAGTCTCATTGGCTTATCATTGGTTTGTGAGTAAATAATGCTGCTTTTAGTTCACTACCTTGTTATGTGCTCCTGAAACACTGCGGTATCATTGTCTTATCATTGAATTGTGAGTCAGTAATGCTGTCACTAGCTAATGTGCTCCTGAAACATTGCAGTTTCACTGTCTTATCATTGGTTTGTGAGACAGTAATGCTGCCATTAGCTCACTACCTTGTAATGTGCTCCTGAAGCACTGCATTCTCATTGTCTTATTACTGGTTTGTGAGTCAGTAAAGCTGTCACTAGCTTGTTATGTGCTCATGAAACACTGCAGTCTCACTGTCTTACTATTGTTTTGTGAGTCAGTAATGCTGCCATTAGCTCATTACCTTGTTTGGTCCTCCCGAAACACTGCATTATGATTGGCTTATCATTTGTTTATGAGTCAGTAATGCTGCTATTTGCTCATTTCCTTGTTATGTGCTCTTGAAACACTGCAGTCTTGTTGTCTTTTTATTCGTTCCTGAGTCAGTAATGCTGTCACAAGCTTGTTATATGCTCCTGAAGCACTGCAGAATCATTGTGTTATCATTGGTTTATGAGTCAGTAATGCTGCCATTAGCTCACTACCTTCTTATGTGCTCTTGAAACACTGGAGCCTCATTGGCTTATCATTGATTTGTGAGTCAGTAATGTTGCCAGTAGCTCATTATTTGCACTTGAAACACTGAAGTATCATTGGGTTATTATTGATTTGTGAGTCAGTAATGCTGCCACTAGCTCACTAGCTTGTTATGTGCGCATGGCACACTGCAGTCTCATTGGCTTATCATTGGTTTGTGAGTCAGTAAGGCTGACATTAGCTCTTTATGTACTCCTGAAACACTGCAGTATCATTGGCTTATCATTGGTTTGTAAGTCAGTAATGCTGCCATTAGCTCACTTCCTTGTTATGTGCTCATGAAACACTGCAGTATCATTGGCTTATCATTGGTTTGTGAGTCAGTAATGCTGCCACTAGCTCTTTATGTCCTCCTGAAACACTGCAGTCTCAATGTCTTATCACAGGTTTCTGAGTCAGTAATGCTGCCACTAACTCGTTATGTGCTCCTGAAACACTGCAGTATCCTTGGCTTATCATTGGTTTTTGAGTCAGTAATGCTGCCATTAGCTCACAACCTTGTTATGTGCTCCTGAAACACTGCAGTCTCATTGTCTTATCATTCGTTTGTGAGTCAGTAATGCTGCCATTAGATCACTACCTTTTTATTTGCTCCTAAAACACTGCAGTCTCTTTGTCTTATGTTTGGTTTGTGAGTCAATAATGCTGCCATTAGCTCACTACCTTGTAATGTGCTCCTGAAACACTGCATTCTCATTGTCTTATTATTGGTTTTGAGTCAGTAATGCTGCCACCATCTCACTATGTGCTCCTGAAACACTGCAGTATCATTGTCTTATCACTGGTTTATGAGTCAGTAATGCTGCCATTAGCTCACTTTTTTGTTATGTGCTCCTGAAACACTGCAGTATCATTGTCTTATCATTGGTTTGTGAGTCAGTAATGTTGCCACTAGCTCACTAGTTCGTTATGTGCTCTTGAAACACTGCAGTGTCATTGTCGTATCATTAGTTTGTGAGTCAGTAATGCTGCCATTAGCTCACTACCTTATGTGCTCCTGAAACACTGCAGTATCATTTGCTTATCATTGGTTTGTAAGTCAGTAATGTTGCCACTAGCTCGTTATTTGCACCTGAAACACTGCAGTATCATTGTCTTATTGGTTTATGAGTCAGTAATGCTGCCATTAGCTCACTACCTTGTTATGTGCTCCTGAAACACTTCAGTATAATTGGCTTATTATTGATTTGTGAGTCAGTAATTCTGCCACTAGCTCACTAGCTTGTTATGTGCTCCTGTAACACTGCTGTCTCATTGGCTTATCATTGGTTTGTGAGTCAGTAAGGCTGCCATTAGTTCACTACCTTCTTATGTGCTCCTGGCACACTGCAGTCTCATTGTCTTATCTTTGGTTTGTGAGTCAATAATGCTGCCATTAGCTAACTACCTTGTGATGTGCTCTTCAAACACTGCAGTCCTATTATCTTATCATTGGTTTATAAGTCAGTAATGCAGCCATTAGCTCACTACCTTGTTATGTGCTCCTGAAACACTGCAGTCTCATTGGCTTATCATTTGTTTGTGAGTCAGTAATGCTGCCATTAGCTCACTACCTTCTTATGTGCTCTTGAAACACTGGAGCCTCCTTGGCTTATCATTGATTTGTGAGTCAGTAATGTTGCCACTAGCTCGTTATTTGCACCTGAAACACTGAAGTATCATTGGGTTATTATTGATTTGTGAGTCAGTAATGCTGCCACTAGCTCTTTATGTGCTCCTGAAACACTGCAGTCTCAATGTCTTATCACAGGTTTTTGAGTCAGTAATGCTGCCACTAGCTTGTTATGAGCTCCTGAAACACTGCAGTATCCTTGGCTTATCATTTTGAGTCAGTAATGCTGCCATTAGCTCACTTCCTTGTTATGTGCTCCTGAAACACTGCAGTCTCATTGTCTTATTATTGGATTGAGAGTCAGTAATGCTGCCACTATCTCATTATGTGCTCCTGAAACACTGCAGTATCATTGTCTTATCACTGGTTTATGAGTCAGTAATGCTGCCATTAGCTCACTTCCTTGTTATGTGCTCCTGAAACACTGCAGTATCATTGTCTTATCATTGGTTTGTGAGTCAGTATTGCTGCCACTAGCTCACTAGTTCGTTATGTGCTCTTGAAACACTGCATTATCATTGTCTTATTACTGGATTGTGAGTCAGTAATGCTGCCATTACCTCATCATGTGCTCCTGAAACACTGCAGTATCATTGTCTTATCATTGGTTTATGAGTCAGTAATGCTGCCATTAGCTCACTACCTTGTTATGTGCTCCTGAAACACTTCAGTATAATTGACTTATTGATGATTTGTGAGTCAGTAATGCTGCCACTAGCTCACTAGCTTGTTATGTGCTCCTCTAACACTGCTGTCTCATTGGATTATCATTGGTTTGTGAGTCAGTAAGGCTGCCATTAGTTCACTACCTTGTTATGTGCTCCTGAAACACTGCAGTCTCATTGTCTTATCTTTGGTTTGTGACTCAGTAATGCTGCCATTAGCTCACTACCTTGTGATGTGCTCTTGAAACACTGCAGTCCTATTATCTTATCATTGGTTTGTGAGTCAGTAATGCTGCCACTAGCTCGTTATGTGCTCCTGAAACACTGCAGTATCCTTGGCTTATCATTGGTTTGTGAGTCAGTATTGCTGCCATTAGCTCACTACCTTGTTATGTGCTCCTGAAACATTGCGGTATCATTGTCTTATCATTGAATTGTGAATCAGTAATGCTGCCACTAGCTTATGTGCTCCTGAAACACTGCATTATCATTGGCTTATCTTTGGTTTGTGAGACAGTAATGCTGCCATTAGCTCACTACCTTGTTATGTGCTCCTGAAACACTGCAGTCTCATTGTCTTATCATTCGTTTGTGAGTCAGTAATGCTGCCATTAGATCACTACCTTATTATTTGCTGCTAAAACACTGCAGTCTCATTGTCTTCTCAATAGATTGTGATTCAGTAATACTGTGACTAGTTTGTTATGTGCTCCTAAAACACTGCAGTATCATTGTCTTATCATTGGTTTGTGAGTCAGTAATGCTGCCACTTGCTCTCTAGTTCGTTATGTGCTCTTGAAACACTGCAGTGTCATTGTCTTATCGGTTTATGAGTCAGTAATGCTGCCATTAGCTCACTACCTTGTTATGTGCTCCTGAAACACTTCAGTATAATTGGCTTATTATTGATTTGTGAGTCAGTAATTCTGCCACTAGCTCACTAGCTTGTTATGTGCTCCTGTAACACTGCTGTCTCATTGGCTTATCATTGGTTTGTGAGTCAGTAAGGCTGCCATTAGTTCACTACCTTCTTATGTGCTCCTGGCACACTGCAGTCTCATTGTCTTATCTTTGGTTTGTGAGTCAATAATGCTGCCATTAGCTAACTACCTTGTGATGTGCTCTTCAAACACTGCAGTCCTATTATCTTATCATTGGTTTATAAGTCAATAATGCTGCCATTAGCTCACTACCTAGTTATGTGCTCCTGAAACACTGCAGTCTCATTGGCTTATCATTTGTTTGTGAGTCAGTAATGCTGCCATTAGCTCACTACCTTCTTATGTGCTCTTGAAACACTTGGGCCTCATTGGCTTATCATTGATTTGTGAGTCAGTAATGTTGCCACTAGCTCGTTATTTGCACCTGAAACACTGAAGTATCATTGGGTTATTATTGATTTGTGAGTCAGTAATGCTGCCACTAGCTCTTTATGTGCTCCTGAAACACTGCAGTCTCAATGTCTTATCACAGGTTTTTGAGTCAGTAATGCTGCCACTAGCTCGTTATGTGCTCCTGAAACACTGCAGTATCCTTGGCTTATCATTGGTTTTTGAGTCAGTAATGCTGCCATTAGCTCACAACCTTGTAATGTGCTCCTGAAACACTGCATTCTCATTGTCTTATTATTAGTTTTGAGTCAGTAATGCTCTCACTAACTCGTTATGTGCTCCGGAAGAACTGCAGTCTCATTGTCTTATCATTGGTTTGTGAGTCAGTAATTCTGCCATTAGCTCACTGCCTTGTTAGGTGCTTCTGAAACTCTGCAGTATTATTGGCTTATCATTGGTTTGTGAGTCAGTAATGCTGCCACTATCTCATTATGTACTCCTGAAACACTGCAGTATCATTGTCTTATCACTGGTTTATGAGTCAGTAATGCTGCCATTAGCTCACTTTTTTGTTATGTGCTCCTGAAACACTGCAGTATCATTGTCTTATTATTGGATTGTGAGTCAGTAATGCTGCCACTATCTCATTATGTGCTCCTGAAGCACTGCAGTATCATTGTCTTATCACTGGTTTATGAGTCAGTAATGCTGCCATTAGCTCACTTTTTTGTTATGTGCTCCTGAAACACTGCAGTATCATTGTCTTATCATTGGTTTGTGAGTCAGTAATGTTGCCACTAGCTCACTAGTTCGTTATGTGCTCTTGAAACACTGCAGTGTCATTTGCTTATCATTGGTTTGTAAGTCAGTAATGCTGCCATTAGCTCATTAGCTGGTTATGTGCTCCTGAAACACTGCAGTATCATTGGCTTATCATTGGTTTGTGAGACAGTAATGCTGTCATTAGCTCGTCATGTGCTCCTGAAACACTGCAGTATCATTGTCTTATTGGTTTATGAGTCAGTAATGCTGCCATTAGCTCACTACCTTGTTATGTGCTCCTGAAACACTTCAGTATAATTGGCTTATTATTGATTTGTGAGTCAGTAATTCTGCCACTAGCTCACTAGCTTGTTATGTGCTCTTGTAACACTGCTGTCTCATTGGCTTATCATTGGTTTGTGAGTCAGTAAGGCTGCCATTAGTTCACTACCTTCTTATGTGCTCTTGAAACACTGGAGCCTCTTTGTCTTATGTTTGGTTTGTGAGACAGTAATGCTGCCATTAGCTCGTCATGTGCTCCTGAAACACTGCAGTATCATTGTCTTATCGGTTTATGAGTCAGTAATGCTGCCATTAGCTCACTACCTTGTTATGTGCTCCTGAAACACTTCAGTATAATTGGCTTATTATTGATTTGTGAGTCAGTAATTCTGCCACTAGCTCACTAGCTTGTTATGTGCTCTTCTAACACTGCTGTCTCATTGGCTTATCATTGGTTTATGAGTCAGTAATGCTGCCATTAGCTCACTACCTTGTTATGTGCTCCTGAAACACTTCAGTATAATTGGCTTATTATTGATTTGTGAGTCAGTAATTCTGCCACTAGCTCACTAGCTTGTTATGTGCTCTTGTAACACTGCTGTCTCATTGGCTTATCATTGGATTGTGAGTCAGTAATGCTGCCACTATCTCATTATGTGCTCCTGAAACACTGCAGTATCATTCGCAAGCTATGTCATTGTAATACACTACTTTATAGAGGTAGTATGCACCCTACACATATCTTTTATAACATACTGAAAGGTCAGTTTATGAGAGCATCTAGGTATAATCCTGTGGATGAATATTACTATAAAGAAATAGAAGAATTAAGGAAAAGGTTTGTAGAAAGGGGGTATGATCATGTGTTAATAGAAAAGGTTATAATGGAAGTCAATCAGTTACGGTTAACTAAGGCTAGACCCTATTTTTCTGATAACTCAAGGTATGTCGAAGAGATTTTAGAACCTAAAGCGATGGAAGTTAGGCCTATAATGTCGTATACTAGAGACATAAAGGAGGTAAGAGACATGTTCATTAAGAGTTGGGACATTTTGTTATCTGACAGTGAAATTGCTAAGATAGTGGGACCAAGACCTAGAATTACATATAGGAATAAACCCAATTTAAAGAGATTATTGTGCAAACCAAAGTTTGGTGGGAATAAGCAACCTATACTTGGAATGAATAAGAATACCATACAATGTGGCATGTGTAACCACTGTAGTTTCATTAATGAGGAGCTAACATTTGTACATCCAGTTACTGGATACACGTTCTATTTTAACACCAACACAAATTGTAACAGCAAAAACGTGGTATATCTAGCTAGGTGCGTAGCATGCCCCTCATTTTATATAGGGAAAACCAACAGGGTATTTAAAGATCACATTAGGGAACACAATTATCATATTAGGAAAGGGTCAGAATTCAATGCATTAGCTAAGCATTGTAAATTACTAGGTCCTGATCATAGTTTTAATTTTACCATCATACAACACTTAGTGTCTGGTTATAGAGGGGGTGACTTAATTAATAGGACCCTTGAGTGTGAACTCAGGTGGATCATCAGATGTAGAGCTGATGACCCACCTGGTCTTAATGACAAAGTTCACGTTAAACCTGTCTTGAAGGGCAGAAGCATCCCCAGACCAAGATGAAATTTGAGTGTACATATATATTTTTTTATATATATTTTTTATATATCTTTATACATTTAATTTTCAAATAAATTTCAACACAGATTTTTAATATATGTATTATTGTGCAGGTTTTAATGTATGAAATACAATTTTTAAAAAAAGTGTTTATGCATTGGACATATATGTCTTGTATAGCTGTATATTTAATGTAATGGCTGTGAACACTAACAATTTTGTTTTATATTTGCCAGTGGCGCTTTAAGTTTTGAATTGGAGTCTACCTATCATTGAGTAGGATGGACTATTTAAATGACTGTTACTAGTTGTAATTTGTAAAGTTTGAAAAAGCCTAACGGCGAAAGCGCTCACTTTTTTCGTGAATAAAGCTGTGTTTTTACCCACTTGGATTTTTTGACTGCAATTTCCTGTTTTGGAGCAGTATTATGGAACTTATCTTGGCGTTTTGATTTTGATCATATTTCCCTGCAAAGGAGTAGCGTCTGAGGTGTTTTGCCTTTGATTACATTCTCCTGTAAAGGAGTAGCGTCTGCGACATTAGGAAGTACTATTTTACTTCCTTGGATTGTGCTAGCTGGGTATCGCCACTTGCGACAGCATTATATGGTGACTGAAACTGCAGTATCATTGTCTTATCACTGGTTTATGAGTCAGTAATGCTGCCATTAGCTCACTTCTTTGTTATGTGCTCCTGAAACACTGCAGTATCATTGGCTTATCATTGGTTTGTGAGTCAGTAATGCTGCCACTAGCTCACTAGTTCGTTATGTGCTCTTGAAACACTGCAGTGTCATTGTCTTATTATTGGATTGTGAGTCAGTAATGCTGCCATTAGCTCATCATATGCTCCTGAAACACTGCAGTATCATTGTCTTATCATTGGTTTATGAGTCAGTAATGCTGCCATTAGCTCACTACCTTGTTATGTGCTCCTGAAACACTTCAGTATAATTGGCTTATTGATGATTTGTGAGTCAGTAATGCTGCCACTAGCTCACTAGCTTGTTATGTGCTCCTGTAACACTGCTGTCTCATTGGATTATCATTGGTTTGTGAGTCAGTAATGCTGCCATTAGCTCACTACCTTGTGATGTGCTCCTGAAACACTGCAATCCTATTATCTTATCATTGGTTTGTGAGTCAGTAATGCTGCCACTAGCTCGTTATGTGCTCCTGAAACACTGCAGTATCCTTGGCTTATCATTAGTTTGTGAGTCAGTAATGTTGCCATTAGCTCACTACCTTGTTATGTGCTCCTGAAACACTGCAGTCTCATTGTCTTATCATTCATTTGTGAGTCAGTAATGCTGCCATTAGATCACTACCTTATTATTTGCTGCTAAAACACTGCAGTCTCATTGTCTTCTCAATGGATTGTGATTCAGTAATACTGTGACTAGTTTGTTATTTGCTCCTAAAACACTGCAGTATCATTGTCTTATCATTGGTTTGTGAGTCAGTAATGCTGCCATTAGCTCACTACCTTGTTATGTGCTCCTGAAACACTTCAGTATAATTGGCTTATTATTGATTTGTGAGTCAGTAATTCTGCCACTAGCTCACTAGCTTGTTATGTGCTCCTGTAACACTGCTGTCTCATTGGCTTATCATTGGTTTGTGAGTCAGTAAGGCTGCCATTAGTTCACTACCTTCTTATGTGCTCCTGAAACACTGCAGTCTCATTGTCTTATCTTTGGTTTGTGACTCAGTAATGCTGCCATTAGCTCACTAGTTCGTTATGTGCTCCTGAAACACTGCAGTGTCATTGTCTTATCGGTTTATGAGTCAGTAATGCTGCCATTAGCTCACTACCTTGTTATGTGCTCCTGAAACACTTCAGTATAATTGGCTTATTATTGATTTGTGAGTCAGTAATTCTGCCACTAGCTCACTAGCTTGTTATGTGCTCCTGTAACACTGCTGTCTCATTGGCTTATCATTGGTTTGTGAGTCAGTAAGGCTGCCATTAGTTCACTACCTTCTTATGTGCTCCTGAAACACTGCAGTCTCATTGTCTTATCTTTGGTTTGTGACTCAGTAATGCTGCCATTAGCTCACTAGTTCGTTATGTGCTCCTGAAACACTGCAGTGTCATTGTCTTATCGGTTTATGAGTCAGTAATGCTGCCATTAGCTCACTACCTTGTTATGTGCTCCTGAAACACTTCAGTATAATTGGCTTATTATTGATTTGTGAGTAAGTAATGCTGCCACTAGCTCACTAGCTTGTTATGTGCTCCTGTAACACTGCTGTCTCATTGGCTTATCATTGGTTTGTGAGTCAGTAAGGCTGCCATTAGTTCACTACCTTCTTATGGGCTCCTGAAACACTGCAGTCTCATTGTCTTATCATTGGTTTGTGAGTCAGTAATGCTGCCACTAGCTCACTAGTTCGTTATGTGCTCCTGAAACACTGCTGTCTCATTGGCTTATCATTAGTTTGTGAGTCAGTAAGGCTTCCATTAGTTCAGTACCTTCTTATGTGCTCCTGAAACACTGCAGTATCATTGTCTTATCATTGGTTTATGAGTCAGTAATGCTGCCATTAGCTCACTACCTTGTTATGTGCTCCTGAAACACTTCAGTGTCATTGTCTTATCATTGGTTTGTGAGTCAGTAATGTTGCCACTAGCTCGTTATTTGCACCTGAAACACTGCAGTATCATTGTCTTATCGGTTTATGAGTCAGTAATGCTGCCATTAGCTCACTACCTTGTTATGTGCTCCTGAAACACTGCAGTATAATTGGCTTATTATTGATTTGTGAGTAAGTAATACTGCCACTAGCTCACTAGCTTGTTATGTGCTCCTGTAACACTGCTGTCTCATTGGCTTATCATTGGTTTGTGAGTCAGTAATGTTGCCACTAGCTCGTTATTTGCACCTGAAACACTGCAGTATCATTGTCTTATCGGTTTATGAGTCAGTAATGCTGCCATTAGCTCACTACCTTGTTATGTGCTCCTGAAACACTGCAGTATAATTGGCTTATTATTGATTTGTGAGTAAGTAATACTGCCACTAGCTCACTAGCTCGTTATTTGCACCTGAAACACTGAAGTATTATTGGGTTATTATTGATTTGTGAGTCAGTAATGCTGCCACTAGCTCTTTATGTGCTCCTGAAACACTGCAGTCTCAATGTCTTATCACAGGTTTTTGAGTCAGTAATGCTGCCACTAGCTCGTTATGTGCTCCTGAAACACTGCAGTATCCTTGGCTTATCATTGGTTTTTGAGTCAGTAATGCTGCCATTAGCTCACAACCTTGTTATGTGCTCCTGAAACACTGCAGTCTCATTGTCTTATTCATTTGTGAGTCAGTAATGCTGCCATTAGATCACTACCTTTTTATTTACTCCTAAAACACTGCAGTCTCTTTGTCTTATTATTGGTTTTGAGTCAGTAATGCTCTCACTAGCTCGTTATGTGCTCCGGAAGAACTGCAGTCTCATTGTCTTATCATTGGTTTGTGAGTCAGTAATTCTGCCATTAGCTCACTGCCTTGTTAGGTGCTTCTGAAACTCTGCAGTATTATTGGCTTATCAATGGTTTGTGAGTCAGTAATGCTGCCACTATCTCATTATGTGCTCCTGAAACCCTGCAGTATCATTGTCTTATCATTCGTTTGTGAGTCAGTAATGCTGACACTAGCTCGTTATGTGCTCCTGAAACCCTGCAGTATCATTGGCTTATCATTGGTTTGTGAGTCAGTAATGCTGCCACTAGCTCACTAGTTCGTTATGTGCTCTTGAAACACTGCAGTGTCATTGTCTTATTATTGGATTGTGAGTCAGTAATGCTGCCATTAGCTCATCATGTGCTCCTGAAACACTGCAGTATCATTGTCTTATCATTGGTTTATGAGTCAGTAATGCTGCCATTAGCTCACTACCTTGTTATGTGCTCCTGAAACACTTCAGTGTCATTGTCTTATCATTGGTTTGTGAGTCAGTAATGTTGCCACTAGCTCGTTATTTGCACCTGAAACACTGCAGTATCATTATCTTATCGGTTTATGAGTCAGTAATGCTGCCATTAGCTCACTACCTTGTTATGTGCTCCTGAAACACTTCAGTATAATTGGCTTATTATTGATTTGTGAGTCAGTAATGCTGTCATTAGCTCACTAGCTTGTTATGTGCTCCTGTAACACTGCTGTCTCATTGGCTTATCATTGGTTTGTGAGTCAGTAAGGCTGCCATTAGTTCACTACCTTCTTATGTGCTGCTGAAACACTGCAGTCTCATTGTCTTATCTTTGGTTTGTGAGTCAATAATGCTGCCATTAGCTCACTACCTTGTGATGTGCTCTTGAAACACTGCAGTCCTATTATCTTATCATTGGTTTGTGAGTCAGTAATGCTGCCACTAGCTCGTTATGTGCTCCTGAAACACTGCAGTATCCTTGGTTTATCATTGGTTTGTGAGTCAGTATTGCTGCCATTAGCTCACTACCTTGTTATGTGCTCCTGAACCACTGCAGTATCATTGTCTTATCATTGAATTGTGAATCAGTAATGCTGCCACTAGCTTATGTGCTCCTGAAACACTGCATTATCATTGGCTTATCATTGATTTGTGAGTCAGTAATTCTGCCACTAGCTCACTACCTTGTTAGGTGCTCCTGAAACACTGCAGTATCATTGTCTTATCATTGGTTTATGAGTCAGTAATGCTGCCATTAGCTCACTACCTTGTTATGTGCTCCTGAAACACTTCAGTATAATTGGCTTATTATTGATTTGTGAGTCAGTAATTCTGCCACTAGCTCACTAGCTTGTTATGTGCTCTTGTAACACTGCTGTCTCATTGGCTTATCATTGGTTTGTGAGTCAGTAAGGCTGCCATTAGTTCACTACCTTCTTATGTGCTCCTGAAACACTGCAGTCTCATTGTCTTATCTTTGGTTTGTGAGTCAGTAATGCTGCCATTAGCTAACTACCTTGTGATGTGCTCCTGAAACACTGCATTATCATTGGCTTATCATTGATTTGTGAGACAGTAATGCTGCCACTAGATCGTTATGTGCTCCTGAAACACTGCAGTATCCTTGGCTTATCATTAGTATGTCAGTCAGTAATGCTGCCATTAGATCACTACCTTATTATTTGCTGCTAAAACACTGCAGTCTCATTGTCTTCTCAATGGATTGTGATTCAGTAATACTGTGACTAGTTTGTTATGTACTCCTAAAACACTGAAGTATCACTGTCTTTTTGGTTTTTGAGTCAGTAATGCTGCCATTAGCTCACTACCTTGTTATGTGCTCCTGAAACACTGCAGTCTAATTCTATTATTATTGATTTTTGAGTCAGTAATGTTGCCACTAGCTCGTTATTTGCTCTTGCAACACTGCTGTTTCATTGGCTTATCATTGGTTTGTGAGTCAGTAAAGCTGCTATTATCTCACAGCCTTGTGATGTGCTCCTGAAACACTGCAGTCTCATTGTCTTATCATTGGTTTATTAGTCAGTAATGCTGCCATTTGCTCACTACCTTGTTATGTGCTCCAGAAACACTGCAGTATCATTGTCTTATCATTGGTCTGTGAGTCATTAATGCTGCCATTAGCTCACTAGCTTGTTATGTGCTCCTGAAACACTGCAGTCTCATTGGCTTATCACTGATTTGTGAGTCAGTATTGCTGCTATTAGCTCGCTACCTTGTTATGTGCTCCTGAAGCACTGCAATCTCTTTGTCTTATTGGATTGTGAGTCAGTCATGCTGCCACTAGCTTGTTATGTGCTCCTGAAACACTGCAGTATCTTTGGTTTATCTTTGGTTTGTGAGTCAGTAATGCTGCCACTAGCACACTAGCTGTTTATGTGCTCCTGAAACACTGCAGTCTCATTGTCTTATAATTGGTTTATGTGTCAGTAATGCTGCCATTAGCTCACTACCTTGTTATGTGCTCTTGAAGCACTGCAGTTTCATTGTCTTATCATTGGTTTATGAGTCGGTAATGCTGCCACTAGCTCACTAGCTTATTATGTGCTCCTGAAACACTGCAGTATCATTGGCTTATTATTGTTTTGTGAGTCAGTATTGCTGCCCCTAGCTCACTAGCTCGTTATATTCTCCTGAAACACTGCAGTCTCATTGGGTTATCATTGGTTTGTAAGTCAGTAATTTTGCTATTTGCTCACTACCTTGTTATTTGCTCCTAAAACACTGAAGTCTCATTGTCTTATCATTGGTTTGTGAGCCAGTAATGCTGCCACTAGCTCACTACCTTTTTATTTGCTCCTAAAACACTGCAGTCTCATTGTCTTATCATTGGATTGTGATTCAGTAATGTTGCGACTAGTTCGTTATTTGCTCCTAAAACACTGAAGTATCATTGGCTTATTGGTTCTTAAGTCAGTAATGCTGCCACTAGCTTATGTGCTTCTGAAACACTGCAGTCTCATTGTCTTAGCATTGGTTTGTGAGTCAGTAATGCTGCTACTAGCTCACTAGCTTGTCATGTACTCCTGAAGCACTACAGTCTCATTGTCTAATCATTGGTTTGTGAGTCAGTAATGCTACCACTAGCTAACTACCTTGTTATTTGCTCTTGAAAGACCGTAGTCTGATTGCCTTATCATTTGTTTGTGAGTCAGTAATGCTGCCATTAGCTCACTACCTTGTTATGTGCTCCTAAAACACTGAAGTCTCATTGTCTCATCATTGGTTTGTGAGTCAGTAATGCTGCCATTAGCTCACTACCTTGTTATGTACTCCTGAAGCACTACAGTCTCATTGTCTAATCATTGGTTTGTGAGTCAGTAATGCTGCCACTAGCTGACTACCTTGTTATGTGCTCCTGAAACACTGCAGTATAATTGTCTTATTATTGGTTTGTGAGTCAGTAATGCTGTCACTACCTTGTTATGTGCTCCTGAAACACTGAAGTCTCATTGTCTTATCATTGGTTTGTGAGTCAGTAATGCTGCTACTAGCTCACTAGCTTGTCATGTACTCCTGAAGCACTACAGTCTCATTGTCTAATCATTGGTTTGTGAGTCAGTAATGCTACCACTAGCTAACTACCTTGTTATTTGCTCTTGAAAGACCGTAGTCTGATTGCCTTATCATTCGTTTGTGAGTCAGTAATGCTGCCATTAGCTCACTACCTTGTTATGTGCTCCTAAAACACTGAAGTCTCATTGTCTCATCATTGGTTTGTGAGTCAGTAATGCTGCCACTAGCTGACTACCTTGTTATGTGCTCCTGAAACACTGCAGTATAATTGTCTTATTATTGGTTTGTTAGTCAGTAATGCTGTCACTACCTTGTTATGTGCTCCTGAAACACTGCAGTATCATTGGCTTATAACTTATTCCTTAATTACTTTAGTGAATTCACTTTCACTGATTCATTGTTTTTCAGAGAGTAGAATCCTACTGGCTTATCATTTGAGTTTCAGTTAGTACATCCTAACTGGATCAGTGTTCCTGAGGCACTAGAATCCAATTTGGTCATTGTCTTTTTCTCAGATACTAGGATTTCAGTGACATCATTTGTTCCTTAGTCATTACAGTCCTAAGGCTCACTGTTCCTCAAACACTAGAATCTCATTGGTCCAACTTTTACTCGTCACTTAGTGTACTGCACTGACTCATTGCCTGTTATTTGTGTATTTATTTACTTATTTATTTATATATTTCTTTTCTGTGGTAGTGCTCTGATTAATTTTGACCAATTTCAGGCTCAGCCTGGAATGGTTGTTAATTAGTATATGACTAGTTTACTAGTTCACTAGTATATTATACTAGAATCCTATTCAGTTATCATTTGTTGTCTCTCTTAGTACTCTTCTATTGGCTACTAGTTGTTTTTTCACAGACAATAATCCCACTGAGTTATCATTTATGTTGTAGTCACTACAAACCCACTGCCTCACTGTTTGTTCCTCACACACTGGAATCTTACCTCTCAAATGTCCAGATTTTCACCGAATGTCCAGATTTTTTCCTCATATTTTGAATCTGTTCCTCATAAAATTTGTGGTTTTCTGGGAAATCATTGAGGACTAAAATCACTAAATAATGACAGACATTTGAGTTTCAGACTTCATTTGCTTCAGAAAATGCATGTCAATACAAAAGCTATTATTTTAGTAACTTTCTACATTTGTAAGAGCAATATTTAAAATCTGTCCCTACTTTTGGGCCTTTATCCTCCCCATTATGTTTGCCTTTGTCTAGATTTCTTGTGCTAACAGGTTAGGCAGTATGAATGGAATTCCCATGTTTCTAAACCCATACTTTTATACCTTCTATCTTCATAATCAAAGACAAAGCCAAATGTTGTCTGCAACGTTTCTTTAAGTTTTGAAACATTTCTCTTAGAAGAGTGAGAGAATATGACAATTTGCATTAGTATGAGTTTTGTAATGGGAAATAGGTTTAAAGACTGATTCTCAATATTTTAGCTTTAATTAAAAAGTTACAAATTTAACAAAGTTCAGATTAACATTTTGAGGCAAAATAAGAACTAAAAACTGGGGACAAATGAGAGGTATGCTTCAGTTACTGTTCTTTAGCTGCCTCAAGATTTGTTTTCAGTCCCTAGACTTTGTCACTGGGTTACTGTTCCTCAGACACTATTCTCCCATGAGCTTATCACATGTTCCTCAGTGCTGTGCACCCACTGGCTCATTGTATGATTCCAATTCATAAAACAGCCCAATGAGGTGCTTGCACAGAGGTAGGTGGATCAGTGGTAGTCAATATAGTGAGATTTCTGCTATGTCCTGAAGGGCGGGGTGGTTCCCTTCACAGACCAGGTCTAATGGAGAATGACCATAGACTGCATATGGTACTGAGTAGGCACTGGGTATTTTATCAGCCAGCAGCCACGTAAGGCCAGTGGTTATCCATTTTGCTAACTGCTAATAAGGAAAATAGAAAATGGTTGCTTTGCTTTGTCTTCCTTTCTCTATACTTGTGACCTTGTATAACAAATCATGGTACCAGACAACATGCCTGCTCCTGATAGTACTGCTGCTTTATATGAGTTTGAGAGTCCATGGGATATTAATTACTGCTCTGCTACAGTACCTTACAGAGTGAACAGTGACTCACAAATGGCTGTCACGGGGGAGAGTGACTCATATTGCTATTGTTTATTCTGATCCAACAACTGGAATGTCCACCGAAGTTCCTCACTAAAAGAATACAGGGTGTAAGTAATATGTCCTACGCAGACTGCCTCAGGGCCCTATTCCTGTATTCTGTCTCCTACAGGCTGTTGAGGGGAGATCTATGCCTGGCATACAGGGCATTGTCAGACCCCACTCTGATGGACCTCCTGCATATCCACAAAACAAACAGTAGCAGAATTACCCATTCTAAAGACTTAAAGCTTACCTGTGATATAAATAGGACCTGCTTTAGAACTAGGTATGTATCCCAGAGACTACCCCTTCTATGGAAGAAGCTTCCCAGCCACGTGAAGCAGATTTCCTCCCTATCCCAATTCAAGTGCAACTTGGATAACTGGATGGGAAACTGGAAATTCATTCATGGTTTGGCACCTATGTCTCTAATGGACACAGGTAACTGTAAATGGTTCATCTCCCAGGCCCATGCTTGCACTTATCAAGGGTATCAGAACTTGTCAGAGATTTGGAATGTATGGCTAGGCTTAAAAAGGCCCTTGTGGTTGTTAGACTAGTAAACACCTATGAATCTATGATTAACTACATTTAACTGTTATATTGTAGAAATTTAGCTTTATGAACAGCATTTGATTGACAGTTGCTTCTTGCTGTAGTAAATTCCACCTATTTTTTAAATATCTTTTTGGTCTCCTCAGATCTCATCCTACCAGCCCATCCCCAAGTGCCCCATGTCCAAACTGGGTCTATCAGCCATTCTTCTATCCCCAGACTTACTGCAGCATTTGTGGGGCCAGTCATGAAACCTAAGGGCATCCTGGAGGCTCAGACATCTGTGTCTCCTTATACATGCATGCACAATATAAATATATATATATATATATATATATATATATATATATATAAAATCTACTTCTAATTATCGAAAGCCAAGTTACCCAAAGACGACTTCACTTAGATGAGAACACTGAACCATTACTTTACCGAACGATCACACTACCAAAGTTTTTAACAGGGTAAGTATGCACTTGGCCAGCATGCAATGAGGGAACACACTGCAATATGTCAAACCCACCCAGATGGGGGGACATGTGCCCTTCAAACCCCCACTAACTACATATAACAACTCTAGGACCACACTACAGTGGAGAAAAGGGCAAATTTCCCCACGTTGGCCAGTCACATACTTACTCCTGTTAAAAACTTCGGTAGTGTGATCGTTCATTAAAGTACTTCGGTAGTGTGATCGTTCATTAAAGTACTTCGGTAGTGTGATCGTTCATTAAAGTACTTCGGTAGTGTGATCATTCATTAAAGTACTTCGGTAGTGTGATCGTTCATTAAAGTACTTCGGTAGTGTGATCGTTCATTAAAGTACTTCGGTAGTGTGATCGTTCATTAAAGTACTTCGGTAGTGTGATCGTTCATTAAAGTAATGGTTCAGTATTCTCTTCTCAGTGAAGTCAGCTTCGATTATTAGAAGTAGAGCCGTATACTTACATACACACACACACACACATATATATATATATATATATATATATATATGTATATATATATATATATATATATATATATATATATACATGCACGCACACACATATACACACACACACATATATACACACACACACACACACACACACACACACACACACACACACACACACACACACACACACACACACACACACTCACACACACACACACACACACACACACACACACACACACACACACACACACACACACACACACACACACACACGCACACACACACACACACACACACATATATATGCATATGCTTCACCCACTCACTTTTCTCACCCGGGGGGGAGGTGACAACTGACCGCTTTGAGCAACACCTCCACTTAGGGAGCACCATCAACAAGAACTTTCCTACCCAGGATAAGGCACGTCATTCCCCCTCCCCCACTGCTCTGTCAGTAACCCAAGTCACTAACTGAACCTGGGCTACTGAGCCATAATCATGAATTTATCCCTCTGTGCCACTGGAGCAGCTTATTCTGTTTAGTTTCTTAATTGTAGCAGCAGAATTCCACTTTGCAGAATGCTTAGGTTTTATGGACTATTGGAATAACTGTTAACTTGTTTACCTTACAGACAGAAGTTGCATGGTTTGATTCTCACAGTGGATAATTGGATAATTAGATCAGCGAACACTTAAACAAGCGAACACTGATTGATCAACCTTATTTTAGCGAATGTTCAAAATATCAAAGCAACAGAAACTCAAATTTTTTCCTAGGGAAAGAATTTGGTTGTCCGTTTCTGTTGCTTCGGTATTTTCAGTGCTGTGGTGGAAAGTTACAGGTCAGATTCAGGTAAGTGGCGATTGTGTGGATGTGAGTGTTAGGGTGGGTTAGGTGAGTTAGGGTTAGGGCTCGGGTTAGGTATGTGTGCGATTGTGTGGATGTGAGGGTTAGGGTGGGTTTAGGTGAGTTAGGGTTAGGCAGCGGGTGAGGTCAGTGTGCGATAGTGACGGACCTTAGGGTTAGGGTTTGGGTTAAGGTACGTGGATAATTAGTGGTGTGTGCATAGTTTAGTGTAGGGTTAGGTGTCAGATTTTAGGTGTATGTGTGTGGATTTCAGTTTGTTTGGTGTACTTGTGTTGTGTGTATGTGTTTTGGATCAGCGATTTTTTTCCCTAGGAAAAAAATCGCTGATCTGACAGTTCAAGATTGTAAGCTTTTGCTTACATAAGGTCGATCAATGAGCGTTCGCTTTTTTAAGTGTTCGCTGATATAATATAGACCCTAACTGGCTAGGCTTAAAAAGGGCCACAAGAGTAGTTAGCCTAGTACTAATTTATGAGTCTATGAGTCTAACGATTGCTTGACTGAAGATTAAATCATCCTATGTCCGTGATTGTGCCAACTTTTAACTACAAGAGCAGTTAGCCTAGTACTAATTTATGAGTCTAACGATTGCTTGACTGAAGATTAAATCATCCAGTGTCCGTGATTGTGCCAACTTTTAACTGATGCAGCATCAGACCAGATACAAATATCACTTCATATAGTTTATAGGTTTATAGGTAAGTACTAGGCTAGGTGCCCTTGTGGGCCACTTAAAGTGTAGTCATTTTCCCTTTTTGTGCTTGAATTAACCTCCCCCATTTGATTATAGATTGGTCTTAACCATCTCATGATTGATAATTATATATTACCCATAATGAGAATATCTGGGATCATACCATAGATAAGTTGAGGGACCCATGCATGGGGTAAAGCATTTAGGAGCTACCTCTGTTCATTAGTACTGCAGGAGGCAGTCCTGGGGCACATTTTCTGTTTCCCATCCATAGATCCAAGTTGATGCCATTTTCCAGAAAATCTGCATGGATGCGACAAGGTGCTGCCCATACTTCTACAAAGCGTAGCTTAGCCAATACTAATGTTGCACTCACACAATGCGCAACTCTCTCTCATACACACAGCACACAAGTCTCTGTCACACAATACACATCTCTCCCTTACACACAGTGTGCAACTCATTCCCAGACAATGCACATCTCTGTCTCACACACAGCATAGCACCTGGGTTCCATCAGCCACCCGACCATTGCTAGCTGTCACACAACGATGTGTCTAATGGATACAGACAGCCTGTAAATGAATCATCTCCCAGGCCATGCTTGTAAATATGCCTTTAGCAGTAGGTCATCATTAAATATCACACAATGACCCCAGTCCTTTGACGGCTAACACTAGGACCTATTAACTCAATTTACTTCTTATTAATGGGTGCCAAAGCCACGGCTTAAAACTCAATGCCAAGAAATACATTATAGTACCTTTTGGGAAGTCAGACACACTAGGAAACTACCTTATCAGTAAAATGCCCCTAAGAGTTGGCCCACTAGTCAGGGATCCCAGAATACATGTGGACAGTAACCTGGCCTTCGACCAACATGTATCTAAGATAATAAGAAAATCATTCTATATTACTCAACATATAAGTAAGGTCATGGCATCTAGGACCAGGGAAGTCACTGTACCACTATACTCAGCCCTCATCAGACCCATCATTGATATACCTTTGGTATGTGCCTGACCAGACACATGCAGCAACTGGAACGTCCACAAAGACTCCTTACAAAAAGAATATAGGACATAAACACAATGTTCTATGTGGATCACCTAAAACTCTACCATTATACTCTGTCTCCTACAGACTAGTAAGAGGTGATCAATACCTAGCATACGAGGCATTGCTGGACCCCACTTTGATGAAACTTCTGCACATCCAGAAAACAAACAGCATCAGAACTACTAGATCTAAAGACCTAAATTTTTCTTGCAACATAAACAGTACATGTTGGAGAGATAGATATGCATCTCAGAGAAATCCCTTTCTCTGGAATAGCTTTCTCAAACATGTGAAACAGACAAACTCCCTCTCTCCCTAACTCTGTTTAAGCATAACTTGGACCATTGGATGGGAAATAGGAAATTCAACCTTGGTCTAGCACCTATGTCTCTGATGGGCAGAGGCAGTCAGTTAGTCATGTTGTAGCCAACAATCCCCCCTTTATAATCATCTAAAACCTATAACTTGTGAGACACATTTGGGTTGCATGGTTAGGCTTATAAAGGTTGCCATTAGCCTATGGTATGCAAATATGATCCAATGAATCTGTTTCTAGATTAGACTATCTTTACATCCATCCATCCACAACTCCTTTTTCCCATTTTTGCACATGAGGTCAGGGTGCAACTTCAACAGTGACAGTCATCTAGAGTCAAGATGTACACCGCCAGGTGTCTATCCCTGCTGTAGTAGTTCTTCTACACCTCATACTACCACACACACTCACAACCATGGCCAATTTAGAGTGTCCAATCAACCTAATGCATGTCTTTGGAATGTGGGAGGAAACTAGAGCACCTGGAGGAAAGCCAGAGTCTCTTTACATATAAAGTAGAAACTTCTATAGCAACATTTAAAAACAGCTAGATGGCTGATTGCAAATTTTTACCTGGATAAAATGCTGATGAATCTAAATAAAACCAACTTAAATAAACTTTCCACCTGCTATAACAAAATCACTAGATTTACCACCAATGCCCAAATCTCGTTCCCACCATTGCCACGCCCTACAGACCCTACATTGGCTAGAATTCCACAACTTAATGAAGTAGCACCAACTCAATGTAGCCCACCAAATACTGCACTACAATGAAAATAACTGTCCTTGTTGGCCTTCTTAACTTCGACAATTCTAATAGACAAATACGCTCCAGCAACAAAGCCTTAATTTAAGCCATCTCATGCAAAAAAGAACTCTTGGGAATCTCTCTTTGCCCATGAAATTGCTAAAACCTGAACAACTTCCCTCCTGACCTTAGGCTTCTAAAATGTACATCCTCTTTCAAGAGTCTCCTGAAATCATTATCTCCACACCAATCATTTATGTAACTGCAACAATCCTCCGTAAGCCACATATGTATGAACAACACACGTGCATGCTCTGTCGTGGTTGCTATATAAACGCATTATGTACTGTCCATGCTGTGTAACACCTGTCTGACTGCTTCTAAGCTGCCCATTGTAAATATTGTAAATATTGTGCAAAATGTTATCTGTTCATCCATCCCAGGAATGGGCAATGCTGCAAACTGATATTTTTGTTGAGTTACACACTGTATACTTTGTACGAAAATGTCACCTTTCATCCAACACAGGAATAGACAATGCTGCTAACTGATATATTTTTCTGTCGTAACATCTATCTGTAATTTTTTATCTATGCAGTGTCATATTTTTTCTCATCACTATTGCATTTTGTAACTTTGTAATTTCAGGTTAATGTCATTTGCATTTTTTTCTCTCACTTTTTTTTAGCTTTTCTCCCCAGGACTCCAGTGAAAATGGACACTTGCTGTCCAGTCGGACTATCCTGGATAAAAATGTTAAATAAATAAATAAAGTATGCACGGGGGATGTATTTAATGTGGGGTGCAGTTATTAATCTCCCACCTGTGCTGGGTGATGTGGCTGAGCTTCTTACTGGTCTCCCTGATGATGCGGTCAGTATAAACCTATGAACCTGCCCTGTATTATGTTTGCTTATTTGATGACTAAGGATGAACCTGACAACCTATCAGATCACGTGCATTTGATTTGTCTTGGATGATGATTATCTAATGTCAGAGCAGACCCAGGGTTATCTGTGTGTCAGACCAGACCCAGGGTTATCTGTGTGTCAGACCAGACCCAGGGTTATCTGTGTGTCAGAGCAGACCCAGGGTTATCTGTGTGTCAGACCAGACCCAGGGATATCTGTGTGTCAGACCAGACCCAGCATTATCTGTGTGTCAGAGCAGACCCAGGGTTATCTGTGTGTCAGACCAGACCCAGGGTTATCTGTGTGTCAGAGCAGACCCAGGGTTATCTGTGTGTCAGAGCAGACCCAGGGTTATCTGTGTGTCAGAGCAGACCCAGGGTTATCTGTGTGTCAGACCAGACCCAGGGTTATCTGTGTGTCAGAGCAGACCCAGGGTTATCTGTGTGTCAGACCAGACCCAGGGTTATCTGTGTGTCAGACCAGACCCAGGGTTATCTGTGTGTCAGACCAGACCCAGGGTTATCTGTGTGTCAGAGCAGACCCAGGTTTATCTGTGTGACAGACCAGACCCAGGGTTATCTGTGTGTCAGACCAGACCCAGGGTTATCTGTGTGTCAGACCAGACCCAGGGTTATCTGTGTGTCAGAGCAGACCCAGGGTTATCTGTGTGTCAGACCAGACCCAGGGTTATCTGTGTGTCAGAGCAGACCCAGGATTATCTGTGTGTCAGACCAGACCCAGGGTTATCTGTGTGTCAGAACAGACCCAGGGTTATCTGTGTGTTAGACCAGACCCAGGGTTATCTGTGTGTCAGACCAGACCCAGGGTTATCTGTGTGTCAGACCAGACCCAGGGTTATCTGTGTGTCAGACCAGACCCAGGGTTATCTGTGTGTCAGACCAGACCCAGGGTTATCTGTGTGTCAGACCAGACCCAGGGTTATCTGTGTGTCAGACCAGACCCAGGGTTATCTGTGTGTCAGACCAGACCCAGGGTTATCTGTGTGTCAGACCAGACCCAGGGTTATCTGTGTGTCAGACCAGACCCAGGGTTATCTGTGTGTCAGACCAGACCCAGGGTTATCTGTGTGTCAGACCAGACCCAGGGTTATCTGTGTGTCAGACCAGACCCAGGGTTATCTGTGTGTCAGACCAGACCCAGGGTTATCTGTGTGTCAGAGCAGACCCAGGGTTATCTGTGTGTCAGACCAGACCCAGGGTTATCTGTGTGTCAGAGCAGACCCAGGGTTATCTGTGTGTCAGACCAGACCCAGGGTTATCTGTGTGTCAGACCAGACCCAGGGTTATCTGTGTGTCAGACCAGACCCAGGGTTATCTGTGTGTCAGAGCAGACCCAGGGTTATCTGTGTGTCAGAGCAGACCCAGGGTTATCTGTGTGTCAGACCAGACCCAGGGTTATCTGTGTGTCAGACCAGACCCAGGGTTATCTGTGTGTCAGACCAGACCCAGGGTTATCTGTGTGTCAGACCAGACCCAGGGTTATCTGTGTGTCAGACCAGACCCAGGGTTATCTGTGTGTCAGACCAGACCCAGGGTTATCTGTGTGTCAGACCAGACCCAGGGTTATCTGTGTGTCAGACCAGACCCAGGGTTATCTGTGTGTCAGACCAGACCCAGGGTTATCTGTGTGTCAGACCAGACCCAGGGTTATCTGTGTGTCAGAGCAGACCCAGGGTTATCTGTGTGTCAGACCAGACCCAGGGTTATCTGTGTGTCAGAGCAGACCCAGGGTTATCTGTGTGTCAGACCAGACCCAGGGTTATCTGTGTGTCAGACCAGACCCAGGGTTATCTGTGTGTCAGACCAGACCCAGGGTTATCTGTGTGTCAGAGCAGACCCAGGGTTATCTGTGTGTCAGAGCAGACCCAGGGTTATCTGTGTGTCAGACCAGACCCAGGGTTATCTGTGTGTCAGAGCAGACCCAGGGTTATCTGTGTGTCAGAGCAGACCCAGGGTTATCTGTGTGTCAGACCAGACCCAGGGTTATCTGTGTGTCAGACCAGACCCAGGGTTATCTGTGTGTCAGACCAGACCCAGGGTTATCTGTGTGTCAGACCAGACCCAGGGTTATCTGTGTGTCAGAGCAGACCCAGGGTTATCTGTGTGTCAGACCAGACCCAGGGTTATCTGTGTGTCAGACCAGACCCAGGGTTATCTGTGTGTCAGACCAGACCCAGGGTTATCTGTGTGTCAGAGCAGACCCAGGGTTATCTGTGTGTCAGACCAGACCCAGGGTTATCTGTGTGTCAGACCAGACCCAGGGTTATCTGTGTGTCAGACCAGACCCAGGGTTATCTGTGTGTCAGAGCAGACCCAGGGTTATCTGTGTGTCAGAGCAGACCCAGGGTTATCTGTGTGTCAGACCAGACCCAGGGTTATCTGTGTGTCAGACCAGACCCAGGGTTATCTGTGTGTCAGACCAGACCCAGGGTTATCTGTGTGTCAGACCAGACCCAGGGTTATCTGTGTGTCAGACCAGACCCAGGGTTATCTGTGTGTCAGAGCAGACCCAGGGTTATCTGTGTGTCAGACCAGACCCAGGGTTATCTGTGTGTCAGACCAGACCCAGGGTTATCTGTGTGTCAGACCAGACCCAGGGTTATCTGTGTGTCAGACCAGACCCAGGGTTATCTGTGTGTCAGACCAGACCCAGGGTTATCTGTGTGTCAGACCAGACCCAGGGTTATCTGTGTGTCAGAGCAGACCCAGGGTTATCTGTGTGTCAGACCAGACCCAGGGTTATCTGTGTGTCAGACCAGACCCAGGGTTATCTGTGTGTCAGACCAGACCCAGGGTTATCTGTGTGTCAGACCAGACCCAGGGTTATCTGTGTGTCAGACCAGACCCAGGGTTATCTGTGTGTCAGAGCAGACCCAGGGTTATCTGTGTGTCAGACCAGACCCAGGGTTATCTGTGTGTCAGAGCAGACCCAGGGTTATCTGTGTGTCAGACCAGACCCAGGGTTATCTGTGTGTCAGACCAGACCCAGGGTTATCTGTGTGTCAGAGCAGACCCAGGGTTATCTGTGTGTCAGACCAGACCCAGGGTTATCTGTGTGTCAGAGCAGACCCAGGGTTATCTGTGTGTCAGACCAGACCCAGGGTTATCTGTGTGTCAGAGCAGACCCAGGGTTATCTGTGTGTCAGACCAGACCCAGGGTTATCTGTGTGTCAGACCAGACCCAGGGTTATCTGTGTGTCAGACCAGACCCAGGGTTATCTGTGTGTCAGACCAGACCCAGGGTTATCTGTGTGTCAGAGCAGACCCAGGGTTATCTGTGTGTCAGACCAGACCCAGGGTTATCTGTGTGTCAGACCAGACCCAGGGTTATCTGTGTGTCAGACCAGACCCAGGGTTATCTGTGTGTCAGACCAGACCCAGGGTTATCTGTGTGTCAGAGCAGACCCAGGGTTATCTGTGTGTCAGACCAGACCCAGGGTTATCTGTGTGTCAGACCAGACCCAGGGTTATCTGTGTGTCAGACCAGACCCAGGGTTATCTGTGTGTCAGACCAGACCCAGGGTTATCTGTGTGTCAGACCAGACCCAGGGTTATCTGTGTGTCAGAGCAGACCCAGGGTTATCTGTGTGTCAGACCAGACCCAGGGTTATCTGTGTGTCAGAGCAGACCCAGGGTTATCTGTGTGTCAGACCAGACCCAGGGTTATCTGTGTGTCAGAGCAGACCCAGGGTTATCTGTGTGTCAGACCAGACCCAGGGTTATCTGTGTGTCAGAGACCAGACCCAGGGTTATCTGTGTGTCAGAGCAGACCCAGGGTTATCTGTGTGTCAGAGCAGACCCAGGGTTATCTGTGTGTCAGACCAGACCCAGGGTTATCTGTGTGTCAGACCAGACCCAGGGTTATCTGTGTGTCAGAGCAGACCCAGGGTTATCTGTGTGTCAGACCAGACCCAGGGTTATCTGTGTGTCAGACCAGACCCAGGGTTATCTGTGTGTCAGACCAGACCCAGGGTTATCTGTGTGTCAGACCAGACCCAGGGTTATCTGTGTGTCAGACCAGACCCAGGGTTATCTGTGTGTCAGAGCAGACCCAGGGTTATCTGTGTGTCAGACCAGACCCAGGGTTATCTGTGTGTCAGAGCAGACCCAGGGTTATCTGTGTGTCAGACCAGACCCAGGGTTATCTGTGTGTCAGACCAGACCCAGGGTTATCTGTGTGTCAGACCAGACCCAGGGTTATCTGTGTGTCAGACCAGACCCAGGGTTATCTGTGTGTCAGACCAGACCCAGGGTTATCTGTGTGTCAGACCAGACCCAGGGTTATCTGTGTGTCAGACCAGACCCAGGGTTATCTGTGTGTCAGACCAGACCCAGGGTTATCTGTGTGTCAGACCAGACCCAGGGTTATCTGTGTGTCAGACCAGACCCAGGGTTATCTGTGTGTCAGACCAGACCCAGGGTTATCTGTGTGTCAGACCAGACCCAGGGTTATCTGTGTGTCAGACCAGACCCAGGGTTATCTGTGTGTCAGAGCAGACCCAGGGTTATCTGTGTGTCAGACCAGACCCAGGGTTATCTGTGTGTCAGACCAGACCCAGGGTTATCTGTGTGTCAGACCAGACCCAGGGTTATCTGTGTGTCAGAGCAGACCCAGGGTTATCTGTGTGTCAGACCAGACCCAGGGTTATCTGTGTGTCAGACCAGACCCAGGGTTATCTGTGTGTCAGAGCAGACCCAGGGTTATCTGTGTGTCAGACCAGACCCAGGGTTATCTGTGTGTCAGACCAGACCCAGGGTTATCTGTGTGTCAGACCAGACCCAGGGTTATCTGTGTGTCAGACCAGACCCAGGGTTATCTGTGTGTCAGACCAGACCCAGGGTTATCTGTGTGTCAGAGCAGACCCAGGGTTATCTGTGTGTCAGACCAGACCCAGGGTTATCTGTGTGTCAGAGCAGACCCAGGGTTATCTGTGTGTCAGACCAGACCCAGGGTTATCTGTGTGTCAGACCAGACCCAGGGTTATCTGTGTGTCAGACCAGACCCAGGGTTATCTGTGTGTCAGACCAGACCCAGGGTTATCTGTGTGTCAGACCAGACCCAGGGTTATCTGTGTGTCAGACCAGACCCAGGGTTATCTGTGTGTCAGACCAGACCCAGGGTTATCTGTGTGTCAGACCAGACCCAGGGTTATCTGTGTGTCAGACCAGACCCAGGGTTATCTGTGTGTCAGACCAGACCCAGGGTTATCTGTGTGTCAGACCAGACCCAGGGTTATCTGTGTGTCAGACCAGACCCAGGGTTATCTGTGTGTCAGAGCAGACCCAGGGTTATCTGTGTGTCAGACCAGACCCAGGGTTATCTGTGTGTCAGACCAGACCCAGGGTTATCTGTGTGTCAGACCAGACCCAGGGTTATCTGTGTGTCAGACCAGACCCAGGGTTATCTGTGTGTCAGAGCAGACCCAGGGTTATCTGTGTGTCAGACCAGACCCAGGGTTATCTGTGTGTCAGACCAGACCCAGGGTTATCTGTGTGTCAGACCAGACCCAGGGTTATCTGTGTGTCAGAGCAGACCCAGGGTTATCTGTGTGTCAGACCAGACCCAGGGTTATCTGTGTGTCAGACCAGACCCAGGGTTATCTGTGTGTCAGACCAGACCCAGGGTTATCTGTGTGTCAGAGCAGACCCAGGGTTATCTGTGTGTCAGACCAGACCCAGGGTTATCTGTGTGTCAGACCAGACCCAGGGTTATCTGTGTGTCAGACCAGACCCAGGGTTATCTGTGTGTCAGAGCAGACCCAGGGTTATCTGTGTGTCAGACCAGACCCAGGGTTATCTGTGTGTCAGAGCAGACCCAGGGTTATCTGTGTGTCAGACCAGACCCAGGGTTATCTGTGTGTCAGACCAGACCCAGGGTTATCTGTGTGTCAGAGCAGACCCAGGGTTATCTGTGTGTCAGACCAGACCCAGGGTTATCTGTGTGTCAGACCAGACCCAGGGTTATCTGTGTGTCAGACCAGACCCAGGGTTATCTGTGTGTCAGAGCAGACCCAGGGTTATCTGTGTGTCAGACCAGACCCAGGGTTATCTGTGTGTCAGACCAGACCCAGGGTTATCTGTGTGTCAGACCAGACCCAGGGTTATCTGTGTGTCAGACCAGACCCAGGGTTATCTGTGTGTCAGACCAGACCCAGGGTTATCTGTGTGTCAGACCAGACCCAGGGTTATCTGTGTGTCAGACCAGACCCAGGGTTATCTGTGTGTCAGACCAGACCCAGGGTTATCTGTGTGTCAGACCAGACCCAGGGTTATCTGTGTGTCAGACCAGACCCAGGGTTATCTGTGTGTCAGAGCAGACCCAGGGTTATCTGTGTGTCAGACCAGACCCAGGGTTATCTGTGTGTCAGACCAGACCCAGGGTTATCTGTGTGTCAGACCAGACCCAGGGTTATCTGTGTGTCAGAGCAGACCCAGGGTTATCTGTGTGTCAGACCAGACCCAGGGTTATCTGTGTGTCAGACCAGACCCAGGGTTATCTGTGTGTCAGACCAGACCCAGGGTTATCTGTGTGTCAGAGCAGACCCAGGGTTATCTGTGTGTCAGACCAGACCCAGGGTTATCTGTGTGTCAGACCAGACCCAGGGTTATCTGTGTGTCAGACCAGACCCAGGGTTATCTGTGTGTCAGACCAGACCCAGGGTTATCTGTGTGTCAGACCAGACCCAGGGTTATCTGTGTGTCAGACCAGACCCAGGGTTATCTGTGTGTCAGACCAGACCCAGGGTTATCTGTGTGTCAGAGCAGACCCAGGGTTATCTGTGTGTCAGACCAGACCCAGGGTTATCTGTGTGTCAGACCAGACCCAGGGTTATCTGTGTGTCAGACCAGACCCAGGGTTATCTGTGTGTCAGACCAGACCCAGGGTTATCTGTGTGTCAGACCAGACCCAGGGTTATCTGTGTGTCAGACCAGACCCAGGGTTATCTGTGTGTCAGACCAGACCCAGGGTTATCTGTGTGTCAGACCAGACCCAGGGTTATCTGTGTGTCAGACCAGACCCAGGGTTATCTGTGTGTCAGACCAGACCCAGGGTTATCTGTGTGTCAGACCAGACCCAGGGTTATCTGTGTGTCAGACCAGACCCAGGGTTATCTGTGTGTCAGACCAGACCCAGGGTTATCTGTGTGTCAGACCAGACCCAGGGTTATCTGTGTGTCAGAGCAGACCCAGGGTTATCTGTGTGTCAGACCAGACCCAGGGTTATCTGTGTGTCAGACCAGACCCAGGGTTATCTGTGTGTCAGACCAGACCCAGGGTTATCTGTGTGTCAGAGCAGACCCAGGGTTATCTGTGTGTCAGACCAGACCCAGGGTTATCTGTGTGTCAGACCAGACCCAGGGTTATCTGTGTGTCAGACCAGACCCAGGGTTATCTGTGTGTCAGAGCAGACCCAGGGTTATCTGTGTGTCAGACCAGACCCAGGGTTATCTGTGTGTCAGACCAGACCCAGGGTTATCTGTGTGTCAGACCAGACCCAGGGTTATCTGTGTGTCAGACCAGACCCAGGGTTATCTGTGTGTCAGACCAGACCCAGGGTTATCTGTGTGTCAGACCAGACCCAGGGTTATCTGTGTGTCAGACCAGACCCAGGGTTATCTGTGTGTCAGAGCAGACCCAGGGTTATCTGTGTGTCAGACCAGACCCAGGGTTATCTGTGTGTCAGACCAGACCCAGGGTTATCTGTGTGTCAGACCAGACCCAGGGTTATCTGTGTGTCAGACCAGACCCAGGGTTATCTGTGTGTCAGACCAGACCCAGGGTTATCTGTGTGTCAGACCAGACCCAGGGTTATCTGTGTGTCAGACCAGACCCAGGGTTATCTGTGTGTCAGACCAGACCCAGGGTTATCTGTGTGTCAGACCAGACCCAGGGTTATCTGTGTGTCAGAGCAGACCCAGGGTTATCTGTGTGTCAGACCAGACCCAGGGTTATCTGTGTGTCAGACCAGACCCAGGGTTATCTGTGTGTCAGACCAGACCCAGGGTTATCTGTGTGTCAGACCAGACCCAGGGTTATCTGTGTGTCAGAGCAGACCCAGGGTTATCTGTGTGTCAGACCAGACCCAGGGTTATCTGTGTGTCAGACCAGACCCAGGGTTATCTGTGTGTCAGACCAGACCCAGGGTTATCTGTGTGTCAGACCAGACCCAGGGTTATCTGTGTGTCAGACCAGACCCAGGGTTATCTGTGTGTCAGACCAGACCCAGGGTTATCTGTGTGTCAGACCAGACCCAGGGTTATCTGTGTGTCAGACCAGACCCAGGGTTATCTGTGTGTCAGACCAGACCCAGGGTTATCTGTGTGTCAGACCAGACCCAGGGTTATCTGTGTGTCAGACCAGACCCAGGGTTATCTGTGTGTCAGACCAGACCCAGGGTTATCTGTGTGTCAGACCAGACCCAGGGTTATCTGTGTGTCAGACCAGACCCAGGGTTATCTGTGTGTCAGACCAGACCCAGGGTTATCTGTGTGTCAGACCAGACCCAGGGTTATCTGTGTGTCAGACCAGACCCAGGGTTATCTGTGTGTCAGACCAGACCCAGGGTTATCTGTGTGTCAGACCAGACCCAGGGTTATCTGTGTGTCAGAGCAGACCCAGGGTTATCTGTGTGTCAGACCAGACCCAGGGTTATCTGTGTGTCAGACCAGACCCAGGGTTATCTGTGTGTCAGACCAGACCCAGGGTTATCTGTGTGTCAGACCAGACCCAGGGTTATCTGTGTGTCAGACCAGACCCAGGGTTATCTGTGTGTCAGACCAGACCCAGGGTTATCTGTGTGTCAGAGCAGACCCAGGGTTATCTGTGTGTCAGACCAGACCCAGGGTTATCTGTGTGTCAGACCAGACCCAGGGTTATCTGTGTGTCAGACCAGACCCAGGGTTATCTGTGTGTCAGAGCAGACCCAGGGTTATCTGTGTGTCAGACCAGACCCAGGGTTATCTGTGTGTCAGACCAGACCCAGGGTTATCTGTGTGTCAGACCAGACCCAGGGTTATCTGTGTGTCAGAGCAGACCCAGGGTTATCTGTGTGTCAGACCAGACCCAGGGTTATCTGTGTGTCAGACCAGACCCAGGGTTATCTGTGTGTCAGACCAGACCCAGGGTTATCTGTGTGTCAGAGCAGACCCAGGGTTATCTGTGTGTCAGACCAGACCCAGGGTTATCTGTGTGTCAGACCAGACCCAGGGTTATCTGTGTGTCAGACCAGACCCAGGGTTATCTGTGTGTCAGACCAGACCCAGGGTTATCTGTGTGTCAGACCAGACCCAGGGTTATCTGTGTGTCAGACCAGACCCAGGGTTATCTGTGTGTCAGACCAGACCCAGGGTTATCTGTGTGTCAGACCAGACCCAGGGTTATCTGTGTGTCAGACCAGACCCAGGGTTATCTGTGTGTCAGACCAGACCCAGGGTTATCTGTGTGTCAGACCAGACCCAGGGTTATCTGTGTGTCAGACCAGACCCAGGGTTATCTGTGTGTCAGACCAGACCCAGGGTTATCTGTGTGTCAGACCAGACCCAGGGTTATCTGTGTGTCAGACCAGACCCAGGGTTATCTGTGTGTCAGACCAGACCCAGGGTTATCTGTGTGTCAGAGCAGACCCAGGGTTATCTGTGTGTCAGACCAGACCCAGGGTTATCTGTGTGTCAGACCAGACCCAGGGTTATCTGTGTGTCAGACCAGACCCAGGGTTATCTGTGTGTCAGAGCAGACCCAGGGTTATCTGTGTGTCAGACCAGACCCAGGGTTATCTGTGTGTCAGACCAGACCCAGGGTTATCTGTGTGTCAGACCAGACCCAGGGTTATCTGTGTGTCAGAGCAGACCCAGGGTTATCTGTGTGTCAGAGCAGACCCAGGGTTATCTGTGTGTCAGACCAGACCCAGGGTTATCTGTGTGTCAGACCAGACCCAGGGTTATCTGTGTGTCAGACCAGACCCAGGGTTATCTGTGTGTCAGACCAGACCCAGGGTTATCTGTGTGTCAGACCAGACCCAGGGTTATCTGTGTGTCAGAGCAGACCCAGGGTTATCTGTGTGTCAGAGCAGACCCAGGGTTATCTGTGTGTCAGACCAGACCCAGGGTTATCTGTGTGTCAGAGCAGACCCAGGGTTATCTGTGTGTCAGACCAGACCCAGGGTTATCTGTGTGTCAGAGCAGACCCAGGGTTATCTGTGTGTCAGACCAGACCCAGGGTTATCTGTGTGTCAGACCAGACCCAGGGTTATCTGTGTGTCAGACCAGACCCAGGGTTATCTGTGTGTCAGACCAGACCCAGGGTTATCTGTGTGTCAGACCAGACCCAGGGTTATCTGTGTGTCAGAGCAGACCCAGGGTTATCTGTGTGTCAGACCAGACCCAGGGTTATCTGTGTGTCAGACCAGACCCAGGGTTATCTGTGTGTCAGACCAGACCCAGGGTTATCTGTGTGTCAGACCAGACCCAGGGTTATCTGTGTGTCAGACCAGACCCAGGGTTATCTGTGTGTCAGACCAGACCCAGGGTTATCTGTGTGTCAGAGCAGACCCAGGGTTATCTGTGTGTCAGACCAGACCCAGGGTTATCTGTGTGTCAGAGCAGACCCAGGGTTATCTGTGTGTCAGACCAGACCCAGGGTTATCTGTGTGTCAGACCAGACCCAGGGTTATCTGTGTGTCAGACCAGACCCAGGGTTATCTGTGTGTCAGAGCAGACCCAGGGTTATCTGTGTGTCAGACCAGACCCAGGGTTATCTGTGTGTCAGAGCAGACCCAGGGTTATCTGTGTGTCAGACCAGACCCAGGGTTATCTGTGTGTCAGAGCAGACCCAGGGTTATCTGTGTGTCAGACCAGACCCAGGGTTATCTGTGTGTCAGACCAGACCCAGGGTTATCTGTGTGTCAGACCAGACCCAGGGTTATCTGTGTGTCAGAGCAGACCCAGGGTTATCTGTGTGTCAGACCAGACCCAGGGTTATCTGTGTGTCAGACCAGACCCAGGGTTATCTGTGTGTCAGACCAGACCCAGGGTTATCTGTGTGTCAGACCAGACCCAGGGTTATCTGTGTGTCAGAGCAGACCCAGGGTTATCTGTGTGTCAGACCAGACCCAGGGTTATCTGTGTGTCAGACCAGACCCAGGGTTATCTGTGTGTCAGAGCAGACCCAGGGTTATCTGTGTGTCAGACCAGACCCAGGGTTATCTGTGTGTCAGAGCAGACCCAGGGTTATCTGTGTGTCAGACCAGACCCAGGGTTATCTGTGTGTCAGACCAGACCCAGGGTTATCTGTGTGTCAGAGCAGACCCAGGGTTATCTGTGTGTCAGACCAGACCCAGGGTTATCTGTGTGTCAGACCAGACCCAGGGTTATCTGTGTGTCAGACCAGACCCAGGGTTATCTGTGTGTCAGACCAGACCCAGGGTTATCTGTGTGTCAGAGCAGACCCAGGGTTATCTGTGTGTCAGACCAGACCCAGGGTTATCTGTGTGTCAGACCAGACCCAGGGTTATCTGTGTGTCAGAGCAGACCCAGGGTTATCTGTGTGTCAGACCAGACCCAGGGTTATCTGTGTGTCAGAGCAGACCCAGGGTTATCTGTGTGTCAGACCAGACCCAGGGTTATCTGTGTGTCAGAGCAGACCCAGGGTTATCTGTGTGTCAGACCAGACCCAGGGTTATCTGTGTGTCAGACCAGACCCAGGGTTATCTGTGTGTCAGACCAGACCCAGGGTTATCTGTGTGTCAGACCAGACCCAGGGTTATCTGTGTGTCAGAGCAGACCCAGGGTTATCTGTGTGTCAGACCAGACCCAGGGTTATCTGTGTGTCAGAGCAGACCCAGGGTTATCTGTGTGTCAGACCAGACCCAGGGTTATCTGTGTGTCAGACCAGACCCAGGGTTATCTGTGTGTCAGAGCAGACCCAGGGTTATCTGTGTGTCAGACCAGACCCAGGGTTATCTGTGTGTCAGACCAGACCCAGGGTTATCTGTGTGTCAGACCAGACCCAGGGTTATCTGTGTGTCAGACCAGACCCAGGGTTATCTGTGTGTCAGAGCAGACCCAGGGTTATCTGTGTGTCAGACCAGACCCAGGGTTATCTGTGTGTCAGACCAGACCCAGGGTTATCTGTGTGTCAGAGCAGACCCAGGGTTATCTGTGTGTCAGACCAGACCCAGGGTTATCTGTGTGTCAGACCAGACCCAGGGTTATCTGTGTGTCAGACCAGACCCAGGGTTATCTGTGTGTCAGACCAGACCCAGGGTTATCTGTGTGTCAGAGCAGACCCAGGGTTATCTGTGTGTCAGACCAGACCCAGGGTTATCTGTGTGTCAGAGCAGACCCAGGGTTATCTGTGTGTCAGACCAGACCCAGGGTTATCTGTGTGTCAGACCAGACCCAGGGTTATCTGTGTGTCAGACCAGACCCAGGGTTATCTGTGTGTCAGAGCAGACCCAGGGTTATCTGTGTGTCAGACCAGACCCAGGGTTATCTGTGTGTCAGACCAGACCCAGGGTTATCTGTGTGTCAGACCAGACCCAGGGTTATCTGTGTGTCAGACCAGACCCAGGGTTATCTGTGTGTCAGAGCAGACCCAGGGTTATCTGTGTGTCAGACCAGACCCAGGGTTATCTGTGTGTCAGACCAGACCCAGGGTTATCTGTGTGTCAGACCAGACCCAGGGTTATCTGTGTGTCAGAGCAGACCCAGGGTTATCTGTGTGTCAGACCAGACCCAGGGTTATCTGTGTGTCAGAGCAGACCCAGGGTTATCTGTGTGTCAGACCAGACCCAGGGTTATCTGTGTGTCAGAGCAGACCCAGGGTTATCTGTGTGTCAGACCAGACCCAGGGTTATCTGTGTGTCAGAGCAGACCCAGGGTTATCTGTGTGTCAGACCAGACCCAGGGTTATCTGTGTGTCAGAGCAGACCCAGGGTTATCTGTGTGTCAGACCAGACCCAGGGTTATCTGTGTGTCAGACCAGACCCAGGGTTATCTGTGTGTCAGACCAGACCCAGGGTTATCTGTGTGTCAGAGCAGACCCAGGGTTATCTGTGTGTCAGACCAGACCCAGGGTTATCTGTGTGTCAGACCAGACCCAGGGTTATCTGTGTGTCAGACCAGACCCAGGGTTATCTGTGTGTCAGAGCAGACCCAGGGTTATCTGTGTGTCAGACCAGACCCAGGGTTATCTGTGTGTCAGACCAGACCCAGGGTTATCTGTGCAGGTACCACAGAGAGAAGAAATACACTCAGCTGGGCAGCACAACGTGTGTTAATGTCAGAGCAGACCCAGGGTTATCTGTGCAGGTACCACAGAGAGAAGAAATACACTCAGCTGGGCAGCACAGCGTGTTTTATTATTTATTGCAGGTAGGTGAGCTGGACAGATGGATCTCATTTTCAGTCATGGCCCAGTTACAAAAGAACATAATCAAAAAGTAAAAGGATATGTTTTAATACAGGTGATTCACTCTCATGAAGTAAAAATATAGTATCAGATATCGACAGAATGACACTGCAAAGCAAAACAATTTATATAAACATAATCAACATAAAAATGAAAATATATATTTTATCATAGGTGATAAATAGTAAAAATGGAACATTAGATGGCAATAATGTGATTAAAACATGATGCAAATTAGTTATCGATCAAACACACATGCAGAACAGTTCTGCAAATGGCTTCTCTTAACAATTTACTCTGCAGTTCTGAAATTATACGTCAGATGCCTAGTTGTCCAGTTTAGGTTACCTAAGATAGTTCTGTTAAGTGAAAGCTGGATATAAAATCAAGCAACCTGGCAAAAATGAGCTAAGGATTGCTGCACTCACTATAGGTTCACTAACAGGAAGCAGCTTGGAAGTTGATGACATGATGATAAGCAGAACACTGGGCATCCTCTGTATCCAGGAGACAAAATGAAAGGGTAGTGCAGCAAAGCCACTTGGCTTGGAATCCAGTCTAATATTCAAGGGGAGGGCAGATTAGAAATGGTTGTTTCAACTGTGGTGAGGGAGAGGCTTCAGAAGATCGTGAGGGATGCCATCAGAATAGGTGACAGACTTATGACAATCAGACTCTGAGGAAACGATAGGGCACTATTCATAATCTCAGCCAATGACCCATAGCAGGGTTGTGACAGCAAGGGCAGGACCTGTTATATAAATTAGGACAACATGAGTTGGTGTTGGTAATAGCGGACCAAAATGCACATATCAGGACAAATAAAACACGATTGCCTGGGTCCTCATGGGTGAAGCAATAGGAATAAAGAAGGAGAGGCCATTCCAGAATTCTGTTCGGCAAATGACTTGATGGAAGCCAACACATGGTTCAACAAGAGAGACAGTCACAGGGTCACATACAAGAGTGGCTAACATGCAACTCAGGTAGACTTTCTCCTAGTGAGGAAAGGACACTGGGGTAGAATCAGAGATTGAAAAGTCAGCCTCAGTGAAATAGTCGACCCTCAACATAAACCACTGATTGCCACAAGCAGTGGTCAGAGAAAGCTCTAACGTCAAGAAAGACTAGGCTGAAGACCTGGATGTTTACTGGTCTGAAAGCACATAAGTCCAAAGAAATAAACAGGAGTCTAGCACCTCAAAAAGAAGAGGAAATAGGTGGAGGTTTAGAAGAAGAAGCACCTCGGAAAGAAGAGGAAATAGGTGGAGGTGAAGAAGAAGAAGCACCTCAGAAAGAAGAGGAAATAGGTGGAGGTGAAGAAAAAGAAGGAGAAGCACCCCAGAAAGAAGAGGAAATAGGTGGAGGTGAAGAAGAAGAAGCACCTCAAAAAGAAGAGGAAATAGGTGGAGGTGAAGAAGAAGAAGCATCTCAGAAAGAATAGGAAATAGGTGGAGGTGAAGAAGAAGCACCTCAGAAAGAAGAGGAAATAGGTGGAGCTGAAGAAGAAGAAGCACCTCAGAAAGAAGAGGAAATAGGTGGAGGTGAAGAAGAAGAAGCACCTCAGAAAGAAGAGGAAATAGGTGGAGGTGAAGAAGAAGAAGCATCTCAGAAAGAAGATGAAATAGGTGGAGGTGAAGAAGAAGAAGCACCTCAGAAAGAAGAGGAAATAGGTGGAGGTGAAGAAAAAGAAGCACCTCAGAAAGAAGAGGAAATAGGTGGAGGTGAAGAAAAAGAAGGAGAAGCACCCCAGAAAGAAGAGGAAATAGGTGGAGGTGAAGAAGAAGCACCTCAAAAAGAAGAGGAAATAGGTGGAGGTGAAGAAGAAGCATCTCAGAAAGAATAGGAAATAGGTGGAGGTGAAGAAGAAGCACCTCAGAAAGAAGAGGAAATAGGTGGAGCTGAAGAAGAAGAAGCACCTCAGAAAGAAGAGGAAATAGGTGGAGGTGAAGAAGAAGCACCTCAGAAAGAAGAGGAAATAGGTGGAGGTGAAGAAGAAGAAGCACCTCAGAAAGAAGATGAAATAGGTGGAGGTGAAGAAGAAGAAGCACCTCAGAAAGAAGAGGAAATATGTGGAGGTGAAGAAGAAGAAGCACCTCAGAAAGAAGAGGAAATAGGTGGAGGTGAAGAAGAAGCACCTCAGAAAGAAGAGGAAATAGGTGGAGGTGAAGAAGAAGAAGCACCTCAGAAAGAAGAGGAAATAGGTGGAGGTGAAGAAGAACAAGCACCTCAGAAAGAAGCGGAAATAGGTGGAGGTGAAGAAGAAGAAGCACCTCAGAAAGAAGAGGAAATAGGTGGAAGTGAAGAAGAAGAAGCACCTCAGTAATAAGAGGAAATAGGTGGAGGTGAAGAAGAAGAAGCACCTCAGAAAGAAGAGAAAATAGGTGGAGGTGAAGAAGAAGAAGCACCTCAGAAAGAAGAGGAAATAGGTGAAGGTGAAGAAAAAGAAGCACCTCAGAAATAAGAGAAAATAGGTGGAGGTGAAGAAGAAGAAGCACCTCAGTAATAAGAGGAAATAGGTGGAGGTGAAGAAGAAGCAGCACCTCAGAAATAATATAAAATAGGTGGAGATGAAGAAGCACCTCAGAAAGAAGAGGAAATAGGTGGAGATGAAGAAGAAGAAGCACCTCAGAAAGAAGAGAAAATAGGTGTAGATGAAGAAGAAGAAGCACCTCAGAAAGAAGAGGAAATAGGTGGAGATGAAGAAGAAGAAGAATGACAGCATTACAAAACAGTCTCCATGGAGACAATAGAAAAGATACACAGCCGTGCGAGGTATGGTAATAAGATACATAAGGAAAGCTGTTGGTGGAATGCAGAGGTCTGCGAAGTTAAAGGACAGGCCAGGCTAAGAAAAAATACTGGTTGGCTAACAAAGAGGCTAAAAGAGCAGTTGCAAAAGCAAAGGAAAAGGCATGAGAGGCACCAGCTTCTGGACAATGAATCAGCAGATGACACAAAAAGCTCGATCAAGTTACAATGCAAAGATGGAGAGATAAAGAAGATAGTCGGACACTCCTCATAAGCGATGCCAGCAACGACCTGCTCACCAGTCCACAGGAAATCAAAGGCAGATGCAAGGAATAATTCCAGCAGCTTCTGAATGAAGAACATCCCACTGAAGCTGTACTGCCCCAGACACAGCCTACGATGAGAGTAGAGGAGGAGCCCACCCTAGCAGTAAGAACAGCACTAAGGAAAACAAAGTCAGGGAAAGCAGCAGGCTCAGATGAGGCCACAGCAGAGATGATAAAGATGCTGGGGGAGGCAGAGGAGAAATGGCTGCTGAGGATACTCATAGCAGGGTGAACAGAAAGGCACATCCCAGATGACTGGAGAATAAGCATACTAGTGTTAGTGCTCATAAACAAAAGGGGCATCCATAACTGTGGGTAATACAGAGGTATCAAACTCCTGTCACATTGCATGAACGTTCTTGAGAGGGTGATTGATAAATGGATACACAGAGTAGTTGAAAGTAAGATGGGAGGTGATTAGTTTGGATTCATATCAGGATGCAACACAACCAACCTGATGTCTGCTTGTGAGACAGGTATTTAAGATGAAACTAGGAATAAGGAAGGAGTCCAACTAGGCATTCCTACACTTGGAAAAAACATAAGACAAGGTAGCAAGAAAGGTGATTTGCACAGTCTTGTGATGCTTTGCAGTCTTGGAACATATGTAGAATTAATGCAGGCTGTGCACAAAATGAACCAATGACACAAGTACAAACAGTGCTCAGACTCACAAAGGTGTTCACAGTGCGAGTGGGCGTGAATCAGGTTTAATCTCTGAGCTCACTGCTGTTCATACTGGTGATGGACTACATTAGCATTCAAGTTGGAGGGACCAGATCAACAAAGCTGCTGTATGTAGATGATGTGGCAGTACAGACAGACTGAGCAAGAACTTCAGCAAAGGATAGGAGAATTGAATGTAAAACTGAAGGTACAGTGAATGAAACTGAGTACAGATAAGACAGTTGTAAAACTGAAGGTACAGTGAATGAAACTGAGTACAGATAAGACAGTTGTAAAACTGAAGGTACAGTGAATGAAACTGAGTACAGATAAGACAGTTGTAAAACTGAAGGCACAGTGAATGAAACTGAGTACAGATAAGACAGTTGTAAAACTGAAGGTACAGTGAATGAAACTGAGTACAGATAAGGCAGTGGTAAAACTGATGGCACATGGGATGAAACTGAGTACAGATAAGGCAGTGGTAAAACTGATGGCACATGGGATGAAACTGAGTACAGATAAGGCAGTGGTAAAACTGATGGCACATGGGATGAAACTGAGTACAGATAAGGCAGTGGTAAAACTGATGGCACATGGGATGAAACTGAGTACAGATAAGGCAGTGGTAAAACTGATGGCACATGGGATGAAACTGAGTACAGATAAGGCAGTGGTAAAACTGATGGCACATGGGATGAAACTGAGTACAGATAAGGCAGTGGTAAAACTGATGGCACATGGGATGAAACTGAGTACAGATAAGGCAGTGGTAAAACTGATGGCACATGGGATGAGACTGAGTACAGATAAGGCAGTGGTAAAACTGATGGCACATGGGATGAAACTGAGTACAGATAAGGCAGTGGTAAAACTGATGGCACATGGGATGAAACTGAGTACAGATAAGGCAGTGGTAAAACTGATGGCACATGGGATGAAACTGAGTACAGATAAGGCAGTGGTAAAACTGATGGCACATGGGATGAAACTGAGTACAGATAAGGCAGTGGTAAAACTGATGGCACATGGGATGAAACTGAGTACAGATAAGGCAGTGGTAAAACTGATGGCACATGGGATGAAACTGAGTACAGATAAGGCAGTGGTAAAACTGATGGCACATGGGATGAAACTGAGTACAGATAAGGCAGTGGTAAAACTGATGGCACATGGGATGAGACTGAGTACAGATAAGGCAGTGGTAAAACTGATGGCACATGGGATGAAACTGAGTACAGATAAGGCAGTGGTAAAACTGATGGCACATGGGATGAAACTGAGTACAGATAAGGCAGTGGTAAAACTGATGGCACATGGGATGAAACTGAGTACAGATAAGGCAGTGGTAAAACTGATGGCACATGGGATGAAACTGAGTACAGATAAGGCAGTGGTAAAACTGATGGCACATGGGATGAGACTGAGTACAGATAAGGCAGTGGTAAAACTGATGGCACATGGGATGAGACTGAGTACAGATAAGGCAGTGGTAAAACTGATGGCACATGGGATGAGACTGAGTACAGATAAGGCAGTGGTAAAACTGATGGCACATGGGATGAGACTGAGTACAGATAAGGCAGTGGTAAAACTGATGGCACATGGGATGAGACTGAGTACAGATAAGGCAGTGGTAAAACTGATGGCACATGGGATGAGACTGAGTACAGATAAGGCAGTGGTAAAACTGATGGCACATGGGATGAAACTGAGTACAGATAAGGCAGTGGTAAAACTGATGGCACATGGGATGAAACTGAGTACAGATAAGGCAGTGGTAAAACTGATGGCACATGGGATGAAACTGAGTACAGATAAGGCAGTGGTAAAACTGATGGCACATGGGATGAAACTGAGTACAGATAAGGCAGTGGTAAAACTGATGGCACATGGGATGAAACTGAGTACAGATAAGGCAGTGGTAAAACTGATGGCACATGGGATGAAACTGAGTACAGATAAGGCAGTGGTAAAACTGATGGCACATGGGATGAAACTGAGTACAGATAAGGCAGTGGTAAAACTGATGGCACATGGGATGAAACTGAGTACAGATAAGGCAGTGGTAAAACTGATGGCACATGGGATGAAACTGAGTACAGATAAGGCAGTGGTAAAACTGATGGCACATGGGATGAGACTGAGTACAGATAAGGCAGTGGTAAAACTGATGGCACATGGGATGAAACTGAGTACAGATAAGGCAGTGGTAAAACTGATGGCACATGGGATGAAACTGAGTACAGATAAGGCAGTGGTAAAACTGATGGCACATGGGATGAGACTGAGTACAGATAAGGCAGTGGTAAAACTGATGGCACATGGGATGAAACTGAGTACAGATAAGGCAGTGGTAAAACTGATGGCACATGGGATGAAACTGAGTACAGATAAGGCAGTGGTAAAACTGATGGCACATGGGATGAAACTGAGTACAGATAAGGCAGTGGTAAAACTGATGGCACATGGGATGAAACTGAGTACAGATAAGGCAGTGGTAAAACTGATGGCACATGGGATGAGACTGAGTACAGATAAGGCAGTGGTAAAACTGATGGCACATGGGATGAGACTGAGTACAGATAAGGCAGTGGTAAAACTGATGGCACATGGGATGAAACTGAGTACAGATAAGGCAGTGGTAAAACTGATGGCACATGGGATGAGACTGAGTACAGATAAGGCAGTGGTAAAACTGATGGCACATGGGATGAGACTGAGTACAGATAAGGCAGTGGTAAAACTGATGGCACATGGGATGAGACTGAGTACAGATAAGGCAGTGGTAAAACTGATGGCACATGGGATGAAACTGAGTACAGATAAGGCAGTGGTAAAACTGATGGCACATGGGATGAGACTGAGTACAGATAAGGCAGTGGTAAAACTGATGGCACATGGGATGAGACTGAGTACAGATAAGGCAGTGGTAAAACTGATGGCACATGGGATGAAACTGAGTACAGATAAGGCAGTGGTAAAACTGATGGCACATGGGATGAGACTGAGTACAGATAAGGCAGTGGTAAAACTGATGGCACATGGGATGAGACTGAGTACAGATAAGGCAGTGGTAAAACTGATGGCACATGGGATGAGACTGAGTACAGATAAGGCAGTGGTAAAACTGATGGCACATGGGATGAGACTGAGTACAGATAAGGCAGTGGTAAAACTGATGGCACATGGGATGAGACTGAGTACAGATAAGGCAGTGGTAAAACTGATGGCACATGGGATGAGACTGAGTACAGATAAGGCAGTGGTAAAACTGATGGCACATGGGATGAAACTGAGTACAGATAAGGCAGTGGTAAAACTGATGGCACATGGGATGAAACTGAGTACAGATAAGGCAGTGGTAAAACTGATGGCACATGGGATGAAACTGAGTACAGATAAGGCAGTGGTAAAACTGATGGCACATGGGATGAGACTGAGTACAGATAAGGCAGTGGTAAAACTGATGGCACATGGGATGAGACTGAGTACAGATAAGGCAGTGGTAAAACTGATGGCACATGGGATGAGACTGAGTACAGATAAGGCAGTGGTAAAACTGATGGCACATGGGATGAAACTGAGTACAGATAAGGCAGTGGTAAAACTGATGGCACATGGGATGAAACTGAGTACAGATAAGGCAGTGGTAAAACTGATGGCACATGGGATGAGACTGAGTACAGATAAGGCAGTGGTAAAACTGATGGCACATGGGATGAGACTGAGTACAGATAAGGCAGTGGTAAAACTGATGGCACATGGGATGAGACTGAGTACAGATAAGGCAGTGGTAAAACTGATGGCACATGGGATGAAACTGAGTACAGATAAGGCAGTGGTAAAACTGATGGCACATGGGATGAAACTGAGTACAGATAAGGCAGTGGTAAAACTGATGGCACATGGGATGAAACTGAGTACAGATAAGGCAGTGGTAAAACTGATGGCACATGGGATGAGACTGAGTACAGATAAGGCAGTGGTAAAACTGATGGCACATGGGATGAGACTGAGTACAGATAAGGCAGTGGTAAAACTGATGGCACATGGGATGAAACTGAGTACAGATAAGGCAGTGGTAAAACTGATGGCACATGGGATGAGACTGAGTACAGATAAGGCAGTGGTAAAACTGATGGCACATGGGATGAGACTGAGTACAGATAAGGCAGTGGTAAAACTGATGGCACATGGGATGAAACTGAGTACAGATAAGGCAGTGGTAAAACTGATGGCACATGGGATGAGACTGAGTACAGATAAGGCAGTGGTAAAACTGATGGCACATGGGATGAGACTGAGTACAGATAAGGCAGTGGTAAAACTGATGGCACATGGGATGAGACTGAGTACAGATAAGGCAGTGGTAAAACTGATGGCACATGGGATGAGACTGAGTACAGATAAGGCAGTGGTAAAACTGATGGCACATGGGATGAGACTGAGTACAGATAAGGCAGTGGTAAAACTGATGGCACATGGGATGAAACTGAGTACAGATAAGGCAGTGGTAAAACTGATGGCACATGGGATGAAACTGAGTACAGATAAGGCAGTGGTAAAACTGATGGCACATGGGATGAAACTGAGTACAGATAAGGCAGTGGTAAAACTGATGGCACATGGGATGAAACTGAGTACAGATAAGGCAGTGGTAAAACTGATGGCACATGGGATGAAACTGAGTACAGATAAGGCAGTGGTAAAACTGATGGCACATGGGATGAAACTGAGTACAGATAAGGCAGTGGTAAAACTGATGGCACATGGGATGAAACTGAGTACAGATAAGGCAGTGGTAAAACTGATGGCACATGGGATGAAACTGAGTACAGATAAGGCAGTGGTAAAACTGATGGCACATGGGATGAAACTGAGTACAGATAAGGCAGTGGTAAAACTGATGGCACATGGGATGAAACTGAGTACAGATAAGGCAGTGGTAAAACTGATGGCACATGGGATGAGACTGAGTACAGATAAGGCAGTGGTAAAACTGATGGCACATGGGATGAGACTGAGTACAGATAAGGCAGTGGTAAAACTGATGGCACATGGGATGAGACTGAGTACAGATAAGGCAGTGGTAAAACTGATGGCACATGGGATGAAACTGAGTACAGATAAGGCAGTGGTAAAACTGATGGCACATGGGATGAGACTGAGTACAGATAAGGCAGTGGTAAAACTGATGGCACATGGGATGAGACTGAGTACAGATAAGGCAGTGGTAAAACTGATGGCACATGGGATGAAACTGAGTACAGATAAGGCAGTGGTAAAACTGATGGCACATGGGATGAGACTGAGTACAGATAAGGCAGTGGTAAAACTGATGGCACATGGGATGAAACTGAGTACAGATAAGGCAGTGGTAAAACTGATGGCACATGGGATGAGACTGAGTACAGATAAGGCAGTGGTAAAACTGATGGCACATGGGATGAGACTGAGTACAGATAAGGCAGTGGTAAAACTGATGGCACATGGGATGAGACTGAGTACAGATAAGGCAGTGGTAAAACTGATGGCACATGGGATGAAACTGAGTACAGATAAGGCAGTGGTAAAACTGATGGCACATGGGATGAGACTGAGTACAGATAAGGCAGTGGTAAAACTGATGGCACATGGGATGAAACTGAGTACAGATAAGGCAGTGGTAAAACTGATGGCACATGGGATGAGACTGAGTACAGATAAGGCAGTGGTAAAACTGATGGCACATGGGATGAGACTGAGTACAGATAAGGCAGTGGTAAAACTGATGGCACATGGGATGAGACTGAGTACAGATAAGGCAGTGGTAAAACTGATGGCACATGGGATGAGACTGAGTACAGATAAGGCAGTGGTAAAACTGATGGCACATGGGATGAGACTGAGTACAGATAAGGCAGTGGTAAAACTGATGGCACATGGGATGAGACTGAGTACAGATAAGGCAGTGGTAAAACTGATGGCACATGGGATGAGACTGAGTACAGATAAGGCAGTGGTAAAACTGATGGCACATGGGATGAGACTGAGTACAGATAAGGCAGTGGTAAAACTGATGGCACATGGGATGAAACTGAGTACAGATAAGGCAGTGGTAAAACTGATGGCACATGGGATGAGACTGAGTACAGATAAGGCAGTGGTAAAACTGATGGCACATGGGATGAAACTGAGTACAGATAAGGCAGTGGTAAAACTGATGGCACATGGGATGAAACTGAGTACAGATAAGGCAGTGGTAAAACTGATGGCACATGGGATGAGACTGAGTACAGATAAGGCAGTGGTAAAACTGATGGCACATGGGATGAAACTGAGTACAGATAAGGCAGTGGTAAAACTGATGGCACATGGGATGAAACTGAGTACAGATAAGGCAGTGGTAAAACTGATGGCACATGGGATGAAACTGAGTACAGATAAGGCAGTGGTAAAACTGATGGCACATGGGATGAAACTGAGTACAGATAAGGCAGTGGTAAAACTGATGGCACATGGGATGAGACTGAGTACAGATAAGGCAGTGGTAAAACTGATGGCACATGGGATGAGACTGAGTACAGATAAGGCAGTGGTAAAACTGATGGCACATGGGATGAGACTGAGTACAGATAAGGCAGTGGTAAAACTGATGGCACATGGGATGAAACTGAGTACAGATAAGGCAGTGGTAAAACTGATGGCACATGGGATGAGACTGAGTACAGATAAGGCAGTGGTAAAACTGATGGCACATGGGATGAGACTGAGTACAGATAAGGCAGTGGTAAAACTGATGGCACATGGGATGAGACTGAGTACAGATAAGGCAGTGGTAAAACTGATGGCACATGGGATGAGACTGAGTACAGATAAGGCAGTGGTAAAACTGATGGCACATGGGATGAAACTGAGTACAGATAAGGCAGTGGTAAAACTGATGGCACATGGGATGAAACTGAGTACAGATAAGGCAGTGGTAAAACTGATGGCACATGGGATGAGACTGAGTACAGATAAGGCAGTGGTAAAACTGATGGCACATGGGATGAAACTGAGTACAGATAAGGCAGTGGTAAAACTGATGGCACATGGGATGAAACTGAGTACAGATAAGGCAGTGGTAAAACTGATGGCACATGGGATGAGACTGAGTACAGATAAGGCAGTGGTAAAACTGATGGCACATGGGATGAGACTGAGTACAGATAAGGCAGTGGTAAAACTGATGGCACATGGGATGAAACTGAGTACAGATAAGGCAGTGGTAAAACTGATGGCACATGGGATGAAACTGAGTACAGATAAGGCAGTGGTAAAACTGATGGCACATGGGATGAAACTGAGTACAGATAAGGCAGTGGTAAAACTGATGGCACATGGGATGAAACTGAGTACAGATAAGGCAGTGGTAAAACTGATGGCACATGGGATGAGACTGAGTACAGATAAGGCAGTGGTAAAACTGATGGCACATGGGATGAAACTGAGTACAGATAAGGCAGTGGTAAAACTGATGGCACATGGGATGAGACTGAGTACAGATAAGGCAGTGGTAAAACTGATGGCACATGGGATGAAACTGAGTACAGATAAGGCAGTGGTAAAACTGATGGCACATGGGATGAAACTGAGTACAGATAAGGCAGTGGTAAAACTGATGGCACATGGGATGAAACTGAGTACAGATAAGGCAGTGGTAAAACTGATGGCACATGGGATGAGACTGAGTACAGATAAGGCAGTGGTAAAACTGATGGCACATGGGATGAGACTGAGTACAGATAAGGCAGTGGTAAAACTGATGGCACATGGGATGAGACTGAGTACAGATAAGGCAGTGGTAAAACTGATGGCACATGGGATGAGACTGAGTACAGATAAGGCAGTGGTAAAACTGATGGCACATGGGATGAAACTGAGTACAGATAAGGCAGTGGTAAAACTGATGGCACATGGGATGAAACTGAGTACAGATAAGGCAGTGGTAAAACTGATGGCACATGGGATGAGACTGAGTACAGATAAGGCAGTGGTAAAACTGATGGCACATGGGATGAGACTGAGTACAGATAAGGCAGTGGTAAAACTGATGGCACATGGGATGAGACTGAGTACAGATAAGGCAGTGGTAAAACTGATGGCACATGGGATGAGACTGAGTACAGATAAGGCAGTGGTAAAACTGATGGCACATGGGATGAAACTGAGTACAGATAAGGCAGTGGTAAAACTGATGGCACATGGGATGAAACTGAGTACAGATAAGGCAGTGGTAAAACTGATGGCACATGGGATGAAACTGAGTACAGATAAGGCAGTGGTAAAACTGATGGCACATGGGATGAAACTGAGTACAGATAAGGCAGTGGTAAAACTGATGGCACATGGGATGAAACTGAGTACAGATAAGGCAGTGGTAAAACTGATGGCACATGGGATGAAACTGAGTACAGATAAGGCAGTGGTAAAACTGATGGCACATGGGATGAAACTGAGTACAGATAAGGCAGTGGTAAAACTGATGGCACATGGGATGAAACTGAGTACAGATAAGGCAGTGGTAAAACTGATGGCACATGGGATGAAACTGAGTACAGATAAGGCAGTGGTAAAACTGATGGCACATGGGATGAAACTGAGTACAGATAAGGCAGTGGTAAAACTGATGGCACATGGGATGAAACTGAGTACAGATAAGGCAGTGGTAAAACTGATGGCACATGGGATGAAACTGAGTACAGATAAGGCAGTGGTAAAACTGATGGCACATGGGATGAAACTGAGTACAGATAAGGCAGTGGTAAAACTGATGGCACATGGGATGAGACTGAGTACAGATAAGGCAGTGGTAAAACTGATGGCACATGGGATGAGACTGAGTACAGATAAGGCAGTGGTAAAACTGATGGCACATGGGATGAGACTGAGTACAGATAAGGCAGTGGTAAAACTGATGGCACATGGGATGAGACTGAGTACAGATAAGGCAGTGGTAAAACTGATGGCACATGGGATGAGACTGAGTACAGATAAGGCAGTGGTAAAACTGATGGCACATGGGATGAGACTGAGTACAGATAAGGCAGTGGTAAAACTGATGGCACATGGGATGAAACTGAGTACAGATAAGGCAGTGGTAAAACTGATGGCACATGGGATGAGACTGAGTACAGATAAGGCAGTGGTAAAACTGATGGCACATGGGATGAGACTGAGTACAGATAAGGCAGTGGTAAAACTGATGGCACATGGGATGAGACTGAGTACAGATAAGGCAGTGGTAAAACTGATGGCACATGGGATGAGACTGAGTACAGATAAGGCAGTGGTAAAACTGATGGCACATGGGATGAAACTGAGTACAGATAAGGCAGTGGTAAAACTGATGGCACATGGGATGAGACTGAGTACAGATAAGGCAGTGGTAAAACTGATGGCACATGGGATGAGACTGAGTACAGATAAGGCAGTGGTAAAACTGATGGCACATGGGATGAGACTGAGTACAGATAAGGCAGTGGTAAAACTGATGGCACATGGGATGAGACTGAGTACAGATAAGGCAGTGGTAAAACTGATGGCACATGGGATGAGACTGAGTACAGATAAGGCAGTGGTAAAACTGATGGCACATGGGATGAAACTGAGTACAGATAAGGCAGTGGTAAAACTGATGGCACATGGGATGAAACTGAGTACAGATAAGGCAGTGGTAAAACTGATGGCACATGGGATGAAACTGAGTACAGATAAGGCAGTGGTAAAACTGATGGCACATGGGATGAAACTGAGTACAGATAAGGCAGTGGTAAAACTGATGGCACATGGGATGAAACTGAGTACAGATAAGGCAGTGGTAAAACTGATGGCACATGGGATGAAACTGAGTACAGATAAGGCAGTGGTAAAACTGATGGCACATGGGATGAAACTGAGTACAGATAAGGCAGTGGTAAAACTGATGGCACATGGGATGAAACTGAGTACAGATAAGGCAGTGGTAAAACTGATGGCACATGGGATGAGACTGAGTACAGATAAGGCAGTGGTAAAACTGATGGCACATGGGATGAGACTGAGTACAGATAAGGCAGTGGTAAAACTGATGGCACATGGGATGAAACTGAGTACAGATAAGGCAGTGGTAAAACTGATGGCACATGGGATGAGACTGAGTACAGATAAGGCAGTGGTAAAACTGATGGCACATGGGATGAAACTGAGTACAGATAAGGCAGTGGTAAAACTGATGGCACATGGGATGAAACTGAGTACAGATAAGGCAGTGGTAAAACTGATGGCACATGGGATGAAACTGAGTACAGATAAGGCAGTGGTAAAACTGATGGCACATGGGATGAAACTGAGTACAGATAAGGCAGTGGTAAAACTGATGGCACATGGGATGAAACTGAGTACAGATAAGGCAGTGGTAAAACTGATGGCACATGGGATGAAACTGAGTACAGATAAGGCAGTGGTAAAACTGATGGCACATGGGATGAAACTGAGTACAGATAAGGCAGTGGTAAAACTGATGGCACATGGGATGAGACTGAGTACAGATAAGGCAGTGGTAAAACTGATGGCACATGGGATGAGACTGAGTACAGATAAGGCAGTGGTAAAACTGATGGCACATGGGATGAAACTGAGTACAGATAAGGCAGTGGTAAAACTGATGGCACATGGGATGAAACTGAGTACAGATAAGGCAGTGGTAAAACTGATGGCACATGGGATGAGACTGAGTACAGATAAGGCAGTGGTAAAACTGATGGCACATGGGATGAGACTGAGTACAGATAAGGCAGTGGTAAAACTGATGGCACATGGGATGAAACTGAGTACAGATAAGGCAGTGGTAAAACTGATGGCACATGGGATGAAACTGAGTACAGATAAGGCAGTGGTAAAACTGATGGCACATGGGATGAAACTGAGTACAGATAAGGCAGTGGTAAAACTGATGGCACATGGGATGAAACTGAGTACAGATAAGGCAGTGGTAAAACTGATGGCACATGGGATGAAACTGAGTACAGATAAGGCAGTGGTAAAACTGATGGCACATGGGATGAAACTGAGTACAGATAAGGCAGTGGTAAAACTGATGGCACATGGGATGAAACTGAGTACAGATAAGGCAGTGGTAAAACTGATGGCACATGGGATGAAACTGAGTACAGATAAGGCAGTGGTAAAACTGATGGCACATGGGATGAAACTGAGTACAGATAAGGCAGTGGTAAAACTGATGGCACATGGGATGAGACTGAGTACAGATAAGGCAGTGGTAAAACTGATGGCACATGGGATGAGACTGAGTACAGATAAGGCAGTGGTAAAACTGATGGCACATGGGATGAGACTGAGTACAGATAAGGCAGTGGTAAAACTGATGGCACATGGGATGAAACTGAGTACAGATAAGGCAGTGGTAAAACTGATGGCACATGGGATGAAACTGAGTACAGATAAGGCAGTGGTAAAACTGATGGCACATGGGATGAAACTGAGTACAGATAAGGCAGTGGTAAAACTGATGGCACATGGGATGAAACTGAGTACAGATAAGGCAGTGGTAAAACTGATGGCACATGGGATGAAACTGAGTACAGATAAGGCAGTGGTAAAACTGATGGCACATGGGATGAAACTGAGTACAGATAAGGCAGTGGTAAAACTGATGGCACATGGGATGAAACTGAGTACAGATAAGGCAGTGGTAAAACTGATGGCACATGGGATGAAACTGAGTACAGATAAGGCAGTGGTAAAACTGATGGCACATGGGATGAAACTGAGTACAGATAAGGCAGTGGTAAAACTGATGGCACATGGGATGAAACTGAGTACAGATAAGGCAGTGGTAAAACTGATGGCACATGGGATGAAACTGAGTACAGATAAGGCAGTGGTAAAACTGATGGCACATGGGATGAAACTGAGTACAGATAAGGCAGTGGTAAAACTGATGGCACATGGGATGAGACTGAGTACAGATAAGGCAGTGGTAAAACTGATGGCACATGGGATGAAACTGAGTACAGATAAGGCAGTGGTAAAACTGATGGCACATGGGATGAAACTGAGTACAGATAAGGCAGTGGTAAAACTGATGGCACATGGGATGAGACTGAGTACAGATAAGGCAGTGGTAAAACTGATGGCACATGGGATGAAACTGAGTACAGATAAGGCAGTGGTAAAACTGATGGCACATGGGATGAAACTGAGTACAGATAAGGCAGTGGTAAAACTGATGGCACATGGGATGAAACTGAGTACAGATAAGGCAGTGGTAAAACTGATGGCACATGGGATGAAACTGAGTACAGATAAGGCAGTGGTAAAACTGATGGCACATGGGATGAGACTGAGTACAGATAAGGCAGTGGTAAAACTGATGGCACATGGGATGAAACTGAGTACAGATAAGGCAGTGGTAAAACTGATGGCACATGGGATGAAACTGAGTACAGATAAGGCAGTGGTAAAACTGATGGCACATGGGATGAAACTGAGTACAGATAAGGCAGTGGTAAAACTGATGGCACATGGGATGAGACTGAGTACAGATAAGGCAGTGGTAAAACTGATGGCACATGGGATGAGACTGAGTACAGATAAGGCAGTGGTAAAACTGATGGCACATGGGATGAGACTGAGTACAGATAAGGCAGTGGTAAAACTGATGGCACATGGGATGAAACTGAGTACAGATAAGGCAGTGGTAAAACTGATGGCACATGGGATGAAACTGAGTACAGATAAGGCAGTGGTAAAACTGATGGCACATGGGATGAAACTGAGTACAGATAAGGCAGTGGTAAAACTGATGGCACATGGGATGAAACTGAGTACAGATAAGGCAGTGGTAAAACTGATGGCACATGGGATGAAACTGAGTACAGATAAGGCAGTGGTAAAACTGATGGCACATGGGATGAAACTGAGTACAGATAAGGCAGTGGTAAAACTGATGGCACATGGGATGAAACTGAGTACAGATAAGGCAGTGGTAAAACTGATGGCACATGGGATGAAACTGAGTACAGATAAGGCAGTGGTAAAACTGATGGCACATGGGATGAGACTGAGTACAGATAAGGCAGTGGTAAAACTGATGGCACATGGGATGAAACTGAGTACAGATAAGGCAGTGGTAAAACTGATGGCACATGGGATGAAACTGAGTACAGATAAGGCAGTGGTAAAACTGATGGCACATGGGATGAGACTGAGTACAGATAAGGCAGTGGTAAAACTGATGGCACATGGGTGAGACTGAGTACAGATAAGACAGTGGTAAAACTGATGGCACATGGGATGAAACTGAGTACAGATAAGGCAGTGGTAAAACTGATGGCACATGGGATGAAACTGAGTACAGATAAGGCAGTGGTAAAACTGATGGCACATGGGATGAAACTGAGTACAGATAAGGCAGTGGTAAAACTGATGGCACATGGGATGAAACTGAGTACAGATAAGGCAGTGGTAAAACTGATGGCACATGGGATGAGACTGAGTACAGATAAGGCAGTGGTAAAACTGATGGCACATGGGATGAAACTGAGTACAGATAAGGCAGTGGTAAAACTGATGGCACATGGGATGAAACTGAGTACAGATAAGGCAGTGGTAAAACTGATGTCACATGGGATGAAACTGAGTACAGATAAGGCAGTGGTAAAACTGATGTCACATGGGATGAAACTGAGTACAGATAAGGCAGTGGTAAAACTGATGTCACATGGGATGAAACTGAGTACAGATAAGACAGTGGTAAAACTGATGGCACATGGGATGAAACTGAGTACAGATAAGGCAGTGGTAAAACTGATGGCACATGGGATGAAACTGAGTACAGATAAGGCAGTGGTAAAACTGATGGCACATGGGATGAAACTGAGTACAGATAAGGCAGTGGTAAAACTGATGGCACATGGGATGAAACTGAGTACAGATAAGGCAGTGGTAAAACTGATGGCACATGGGATGAAACTGAGTACAGATAAGGCAGTGGTAAAACTGATGTCACATGGGATGAAACTGAGTACAGATAAGACAGTGGTAAAACTGATGGCACATGGGATGAAACTGAGTACAGATAAGGCAGTGGTAAAACTGATGGCACATGGGATGAAACTGAGTACAGATAAGGCAGTGGTAAAACTGATGTCACATGGGATGAAACTGAGTACAGATAAGACAGTGGTAAAACTGATGGCACATGGGATGAAACTGAGTACAGATAAGGCAGTGGTAAAACTGATGGCACATGGGATGAAACTGAGTACAGATAAGACAGTTGTAATGGCAGCAAATGAGGGAAATCAGAAAAGCTGAGAACTGAGATCGAAGGGAAGATAGTAGAACAGGTCAACAGATTCAAGTACCTGGGAGGGGAGGTTAACAGGTTAACAGATTCAAGTATCTGGGAGGGGAGGTTGAGGAGAAGGGAAGTCTGAATAAGGAGGTCAAAGCTAGAATCAGAGGGACTGCAGCCATCCGGTACAGAGTGCCAGAGATAGTGTATGACAGAAGAATGCCAAATAAGCCGAAAACTAAGGTGTACAAAACAGTGTGTTAACACTACTGTGTGGTACAAAAACCTTGGCATTTGAGGAAGTTAGGCCTGAGATAGGTGGTAGGATGCAGTCTGTGGGACAGATGAAGAAATGTGGACATTGGAGCAGAAGCCCAGGTAGGGAAGATCAAAGAGAACTGATTGCAAAGGTTCATGTAAATATGCAGGAAAGTAGAAGGGGATCTGGTGAAGAAGATTTGGGACAGACAGGAAAAGGCAAGAGGAAATGAAGGCATGCAACAAAGAGATGAATGGATTGTGAGAGAAGACTTGCTGCAGTCAGGCGTAAGTATTGAAGAAGGTAGGAGACTAGAAGTGAATCAAGAAAGATGGTAGCAGTTGACACAACACCCTGACCCCGTGTAGAAAATGTGAAAAAGGTTTGATGATGATGATGATGATGATTATGATGATGGTGATGATAATGGGGAGGAGCTATACAACAACATCCCGCGTCTTGGTTAACACAGAGTTATAGGATTCATAGGAATTTCAAGGCTATTTTAGTTTAAAGATGATGTACCCCTTGGCAATACCCACCATCTTGCTTAGGTTCATAGGTTCATAGGTTCATACTATCTGCCCTAGGGCATTTATAAGCCAAGCCAGAGTGTGTTTGGCTTTCGCCACCCATTTTAAATTAATTTTGCTATGCCCTTTTTTGAGGTTAGTATACTGTGCCTCTGTCTAACAGTGACACAGAAGTGATAGCCGGGGTAACCCTACGATCTCCCATCCACTCATCAAAATTCCTCTTGAAGAGAGTCAATGTGGGACTCTGCCTAACCTGGACTGCGATTTTATTCCAGAGTGAAGGGAGCCTCTGGGTTATGAATCTGTCCCTCCAGCATGTCCCATTTATTTCAGTGCTGAGGTTCAAGACTCTCGAGCGCGTAGCTCGATGGGATTTGGATTTTATGAGGTGCAGCATGTCCATTAATTCTGGGTTGGACATGGCTTTATACGTCAGGCACAGATCGCCTCTGAGCAGGTGGTATGCCACTGAGTAGAGCTGGAGTTTCTTTAACCGGGCAGCATATGGCATCTGTTTGAGCCCTTTGATCCTCTTGGTGAGGTACTTTTGGGGTCTTTCCAGTTGCTGCAGGTGTCTGTCAAGGTTCATCCCAAAAGGGGCATTGTACTCAATTATGGGCCTGATGAGGGATGAGTAAAGAGGCACGATGACCTCCCCTGATCTAGATGTGAATCCCTTCATGATTAGGTGGGCTATATAAAATGTTTTTCTAACCACTTTGGCCACGTGGGTATCAAATGAGAGATTGCTATCAACTTGGGTCCCTAATGACTTCTTCTGTACTTAATGGATTACCACCTATGTGGTAATTTGTGGGCACTTTGTTTTTGCCATAGGGGATGACTATACACTTTTTGGCATTTAGCTTGAGGCCATGGCTCTGGCACCAGTTGTCTGTTTCTATGAGGCCCTTTTGGAGGATGCTTGTGTCAGCTGGAGAGTCAATTATGGCACCCAGTTTGCAGTCATCTGTGAACTTGGTCAGCCACAGTCCTTCCGTGTTGGCCTGTACTGCCGAGAAATATATACCGAACAAGAGAGGTCCCAGGACTGAGCCTTGTGAGACACCACTTGTAACTGGTTTGGAGTCTGACATGGCTCCAGCAATTCTAACCATGTGGGTTCTGTCCTTGAGCCAGTTTGCAACCCATCTAGTGACATAGGGGTTTATATTTAAGCTGGTGAGCTTATCTATAATGCCCGAGTGGGGTATTGTATCGAAGGCTTTTGCGAGGTCCAGGTAGGCTGTGTGGACCACCTTCCCCTCGTCAATGGCCTTGGTGACTGTTTCAAAGAAATCGACCAGGTTTAAGAGGCAGGATCTGCCCTTAACAAAGCCAAACTGGGTAGGATCCAGTGTCTGTAGGTCCCCAATATCTTTATTTATGAGGTCCATGATGATCCTTTCCATAGCTTTGCAGACCAAGCTAGTCAGGCTTATGGGGCGATAGATTCCAGGATCCACTGAGGCACCACCTTTGTGGAGAGGGACCACTGTTGCTGTACGCCACTCTTTGGGTACATATCCTGTAGTAAGGCTGAGATTGAACAGTAGTTTTATGTTTGGGTTTAGCTCTTCTTGGAGTTCATGTAGGACACAGCCCGGGACACCGTCTGGTCCCATTGATACTGTGTTTTTTGCTTTGGAGAGGGCCGCTCTTACCTGAGCATCTGAGATGTCAGGGGGGCAGCACTCTGTTGGGAGAGATATTTGCCCTTTTGGTGGGGAGGGGGGGAGAAGTTTGCGCTGAACCTGTCAGCTAGGATGTTGGCAATGTCTGTGGGTTCGGTGTATTTTTTGTCATTTTGGACTAATTCTGAGAATATATGGGAATTTCCACCCAGGTTCCTAACATAACTAAAGAAAGCCTTGTGATTATTTTTAGTGTCCTGTGCAATTTTTCTCTCTAAGCTGGCTTTAGACGATTTTATGAGTGCCCGTAGTTTTTTGCTAATACCGATCAGAGATGCCTTCCCTTTTTGGGATTTTGCTCTATCATGTAGTAGCTCCTCCTTCTATTGTATTGAATGCTTTACATTCTATCTCAAAGAGGGAGGGGCCAGTTAGTCCTCAGGTAAATATGAGAGCACGGATCAAGACATCCAGGTATAGTCTGAAGGGAGGGAGGGGTCAGTTAGTACTCAGGTAAACATGAGAGCACGGATCAAGACATCCCGGTACAGTTTGAAGGGAGGGAGGGGGCAGTTTGTCCTCAGGTAAACATGAGAGTACTGCGAGTACTGATCAAGACATCCAGGTATAGTCTGAAGGGAGGGAGGGGCCAGTTAGTCCTCAGGTAAATATGAGAGCACTGAACAAGACATCCCGGTACAGTCTGAAGGGAGGGAGGGCCAGTTAGTCCTCAGCTAAATATGAGAGCACGGATCAAGACATCCAGGTATAGTCCAAAGCTAGGGAGGGAGGGGTCAGTTATTACTCAGGTAAATATGAGAGCACAGATCAAGACATCCAGGTATAGTCTGAAGGGAGGGAGGGGTCAGTTAGTACTCAGGTAAACATGAGAGCATGGATCAAGACATCCCGGTACAGTCTGAAGGGAGGGAGGGGCCAGTTAGTCCTCAGGTAAACATGAGAGTACTGATCAAGACATCCAGGTATAGTCTGAAGGGATGGAGGGGCCAGTTAGTCCTCAGGTAAACATGAGAGCACTGATCAAGAAATCCAGGTATAGTCTGAAGGGAGGGAGGGGTCAGTTAGTACTCAGGTAAACATGAGAGCACGGATCAAGACATCCCGGTACAGTCTGAAGGGAGGGGGGGCCAGTTAGTCCTCAGGTAAATATGAGAGTATTGATCAAGACATCCAGGTATAGTCTGAAGGGAGGGAGGGGTCAGTTAGTCCTCAGGTAAACATGAGAGTACTGATCAAGACATCCAGGTATAGTCTGATGGGAAGGAGGGGCCAGTTATTCCTCAGGTAAATATGAGAGTATTGATCAAGACATCCAGGTATAGTCTGATGGGAGGGAGGGGCCAGTTATTCCTCAGGTAAACATGAGAATATTGATCAAGACATCCAGGTATAGTCTGATGGGAGGGAGGGGCCAGTTATTCCTCAGGTAAATATGAGAGTATTGATCAAGACATCCAGGTATAGTCTGATGGGAGGGAGGGGCCAATTATTCCTCAGGTAAATATGAGAGTATTGATCAAGACATCCAGGTATAGTCTGATGGGAGGGAGGGGCCAGTTATTCCTCAGGTAAACATGAGAGTATTGATCAAGACATCCAGGTATAGCCTGAAGGAACATATTGAATCGTATTCCAGAGAACGGGCAGGTGCTGGGTGATGAATTTACTTATCTATCAGCTTCTATTTATCTGCTGATGAAAGTTTAGGTCTCTGGTTTCAGTATTAGCTGTGCTGCTTGACCTGCTGAAATATAGGAGGTCAAGGAGCATGTAATCCTTAATGGTACAATAAGTGAGGCACAGCTCTCTCCTCGGGAGCCTATAATGCACTGAGTACAGTGATAGTGCATCAAGCCTGTCCTGATAACTAAGGAACTTAAAACCAGCGAAAATACTGCATTGAGTGTTATATTTGAACAGACAAAAATACCATCCCACCATAACTAACTGTGACAGAATGCAAATGCCACTGAAAAATATATTGGCTGCCCAACCAATATGTGGAACGTTACAGAGACTCAAAAAAATATTCAGCTGAAGAAGAACTTTCTTAGAAAAATGGGCAACAGTAAAGGAAAAAATATCTTGCAAGTCATCTAATGTATCAAATAACACTGTGCTGACCACTCCGAATGCTGCCGCCATAGCCATGAATTTCACACAGATGTATAACAATCTGCTTTGCAAAATCTATGGCAGACCCTTTTTGGATATGATGACTTTGTGCCATATCTCTAAAGTTGTTTTTGAGGGTCAGTATTGTATCCCCACTGGAATAATCGTGACTTTGTTACTTACCCTAGTAATGTACCACATTTGCTGCTCAACATTATACCTTCTATGATTACTCTGAGGAATTTCTCTTGCACTCTTTCACTTTTAACACGACTCTGGTATAACTCCATAATGGTTATCACAGCACTCTGCTTATCCCTACAGCTCTTATGAGGTGGTGGTTTGTGTCATATCCCCTGGTTGTAGCTGCTCTGTTATACATCTGCAGAGATGCCTTCAGTGATCTCCTGCATCTCCCAGCAGCAACTGCAATGCATTTGAAGTAAATCCCTTCTGCTATTAACATATATCACTGGCATATTCCTCTCAACTGTTCTGATGCCTCTGTGGCAATTTGTACAGATCTTGTGATGGTTCTATGGCACATTCACAAAACTGTTATGAGTTCTGTGGCTTATCCTAATTTATGACTGGTCTATTCCATAACACTGGAGCAGTTGAGGGCTTTTGGATGTTTCCATGGAACTGTTTTATTGGCTCTTAAACATATTTCCCCAGCTGTTATGAGGATTCTGTGACATCACCATGGTGGTCTGGTGGTTAACCTCATACCTCTTCAGATGGCGATCAGGTATTATTCACACAGATGCTTGCAGCCACAGTTGTTCATGTGGCATTTTGGCATTTCTTAGAGCTGCTGCTCCTGTGATTGAATGATGGCATGCCCCCACATTGTGATTGAATGATGGCATGCCCCCACTTCTGCTACAATGGTTCTGTGGTATATTACAAGAGCTGCTATGATACATGACTTATATCTTTCCACTGCTGTTATCCTTACGTGGACTACTCCCATAGGTACTGGCATGTTTCTGCCTTACATGGACTACTCCCATAGGTACTGGCATGTTTCTGGGGCATAAGTTCACAGTTATTCACAGAGTTCTGTACCTTATCCTGACAAGAATTCCTATAGTTCCATCCTATATCATAACTGGGGCAGGATGTCAGCAGCACATCCCGCATCTTCATCGTCAGTCACACTCTTGAGGTGGTGAAGGACTTCACTTACCTAGTCTCCACCATCACCAGCAACCTGTCCCTGGACACCAAGCTGAAACTTAGATTGGTAAGGCAGCAATAGCAATGGCCTAGCACAACTCCAAACTGACCATTAAAATTAAGATGAAGGTGTACCGGGCATGTGTACTCTGTGGTAGTGAAACATGGGCCCTGTTCTGCTGCCAAGAATGCAGGCTCAATGCTTTTCATCTACACTGTCTCAGAAGGATCCTGGGCATCACCTGAAATGATGCATCACAAATAAGAACATCCTAGAGCAGGCAGGGGTACTAAGCATAACACAAACCACAGACGAGTGACCACCACAACTGTTAAGAACTTTATTCTCTCTGACATCTCAGCTATAATGCCTTCAAGGAGGATAAACACCAAATAACACACTCATTATTTATAAAACACCCAATTAAGTAATTAAAATACTGAATTAGAGTGATTAACCACATAAAGTAAAACTCTCCAATTAAATTCAGCATTCATTCCTTTAGGTATTACAGTATCACATTTCAATATATACAAAGCTTCTTTATGTAAAAGTCAGTTTTTTATACAAGAATCTGTAAAAACCTGTTCAATTTTTTTCTGAAACAGTTCCCTGTAAACCCATTGTAGAGCCCTGATGTGCTGTCTGGAAATGTACTGCCACTGAACTAGATTCTTTAGCATTTTCTATATCACAAATATGCTCTAATAATCTAACTTTAAATGCCACATTAGACTGTCTGGTATAAAACTTACCACAAGGACACTTCAGTGCATAAATGATAGCCTCAGTATCACATTAAAAGTGACCCTTCACCCTACATTTGAGCCTAGTAATACCATCAAAACTATTTACAATGCATTTACAGGTTTTGCATATCCCACAGACCTGTGTACCTAAACTAGAGGTCATACTATACACATTTATAGGGGGTGTAATAAGTTTCCCTTTCACTAGGAAATTTTTTAAACTTCTACCCACTTTATAAGAAATTTTGAGTCTATCTGGTAACCATGACTGAGAATCTATAGTGGATTGCATATAACTTCAGTAATATTTAACCAAAGTAATCAGTATTTCACTAAAACAACTATATGTAGTCACAAAATATATATCTGCCAAATGTCCATTTGATTTAAAAATAACCATTATTATTGACATAACCTCCCCTATCCACATTATTAACTTTTAAAACTGCTCTAGTCATGACAGATTTGTTATAACCCCTAGATTCAAACATATAACTAGTTTTAGAGATTTCTTCCTGAAGTTCTAATGTATCATTACACAGTCTGTGAATCCGTACCATTTCACTATATGGCAAAGCCTCTATAGTATGGGGGATGACAAGTGGAGGCTGGGATACTACGCATGTTTGTCCTGCTCTCCCAAAGGTGCTTGTGCTGGCTTGGTCATGTCAGCCATATGCAGGACAGCAGAATCCCCAAAGACCTTCTGTATGGCAAGTTTGCCACTGGCTCCAGACCCATAGGAAGGCCTGTTCTGTGATTCAAAGATGCCCACAAGCATGACATGAAGGCAGGCGACATCAGTCCAACAGGCTGGGAAGCCATAGCCACAGAGAGCATCACTTGGAGACTGGCCATCAAGAAAGGTAGCCAGATCATTTAGAAGAAAAGACAGGAGCTGTGGGTGAAGAAATGAGAGTGCAGATGGCAGAGGACAGCTTCAGTACCTACACAGTCAGATTTTGAGTACACCTGCACAAACTGTAACAGAATCTGCTGGTCAAACATTGGACTTTACAGTCACAGCAGACACTGCATTTCAACCATCGAGTGATTTTGTGATACAAACTTTATTGTTTTTCAAGACAGAGAAAGGCAATCATTGATATCATAATTTAACAGATATTCATCTCATTACATAACCCCACAGCTACTCACATAGCACTATGGCACAACATCAATGTACTTAGAATTCTGTACCATATTCTCACACTTATTCACCCCTGTTATGTATCATTACATCTATTCACACACTTTGCCATAAGCCCACACTTGTTTACACAGCTCTGAGCCACATCCCCAAAGTTACGTATGCACAGGCTTGTGGCATATCCTTACAGCTATTTACACAGTTCTGCGGCATATGCTCACAGTTGTCCAACCAGTTTTGTGGCATATGCCCACAGCTGTTCACATAGTTCTGTACCATACCCTAAACATATTCAAATATTTTGTGATGACTGGCCACAGTTAATTATTGAGTTTTGTGGCACATTCTGTAAACAATTCCCATAGTTCTCTGATGTATACTTGCAGCTATTTATGTAGATCTGTAGCATATTGCTACAACTAATCTCAAAGTTCCATGGCATACTCTGTAGATGTTCTTGTGACTCTGTGTCATACTCCTGCACAGATTCTTATTGGACTGTATCACATCCCAGAGCTATTCCTATAGTCTGGTGGCATATCTCAGAATTGTTATGATAGTGCTGTGACATACATCAGCAGAAATGTGCCTTAGCTCTATGGTATATCTTAATTTTATTTATTTATCTATTTACCCCTTTTTGCCCAAGTTAGTCACACTAGGCTGGTAGCCTCTTTTCAGGAGGGACATAAGTATTTGCATTGTTTTGTAACATATCCTCAGCACTATTTGCATAGCTTTGTACCACAGTTACACAACACTATTCCCATGGTTCTGGGACATGTCAGATATTGTCGCAGCTATTCCAATACTGTTACGGCATGTACCCATCAATGAATGAGATGGTGAAAGGAGACAAAAAGGTGAGTGAGGAGGAAGATTACAGCTTTAGGCTTTTGACCATAATGTGTTGTGATTATCAACCTGTGAATAAAAGCCAACAATTAACAGGTGAGTAAGCAGACTGAAAATTAACCTTTTGTGTCCTTTGTCTGAGCAGAACAGGTAGCCTATCTGGAAACAGTTAGATAATGATGTTCCCGACTGGAGACATTAAGAAAATAGCCAGTACACTCATTGTAACAGGGTCTGGAGTTGGAAGATGTTAGGTAAAGCTGTCTGGCAGTTAGTGCAGAGGATTAAGTCTCTGAGCTATTAAGGAGTTGTTTCCTGTAGTCAAGGATGCAGTGTTTAATTCCTTCCATTTACCTAATGTGTGACTAACCAAGTCACTTAACCAAACAGTGCTCCCTGGCCACCCTTTAAACGGGACCTTATTTCCAATGGGCTTACCTGATTAATAAATAAAATAAAAAATACTGCACAGAATATAGCTGGTGCATACAGTTGGCATAATGGTTAATGTCTTCTCCTCCCATGCACAATGTACCAAGTTTCATCATGACCTTTGCCCCATGCCTGTTTGGAGTTTGCATGTTCTTCCTTTGTTTCTGTGGGGTTCCCCACCTCTTAAAAAAAAAAAAAACACCCTGAGTGTGTCCATCTCAAAATGCAGCCAAAAATGAAGCTGTTCGTAGCAGTGCAGACTCTACATGTTGCTGATATGGGAAGACTTGTATAGGCCAACTGCGTTGACATCTACTGTGGTGCACAATATCATTAAGATAGGAGAACACAGATCACAGACTGCATGCCATTACAGGGCTAGATGCTCAACGCAGTAGAATATGTCTCTAGTTGATTTGGTCACGTTGACTAATGTCGTTAAATGGACATGGGTATTTGCTAGTGATAAGGGGGCTTAGGTCCCAGCCTACTCATCCTATGCCAGGGACTCATGCTAATAGTGAGAGGGGTGTATGTGTTCCTATTGGCCAGTGTGTGCCTGCCATAAATCCCAGAAGCCATGGGTCAATAATCAGCTGCCTGGCTGGTGTCAAGGTGCCGAGCTTGGGTTACCTGGGAGACCTCTATTGAGTTCAAGCTAGATGTAAAACCAATCAACCCGTTAAACATGCACTAAGAATTTATATTTACAATGTGGGTTCACTGATGGTAAGGAAGAGGATGAACATCCCAAGTATCCAGGAGACAAGATGGAAGGGCATTGCAGCAAATCCACTTGGCTTGGGATACATGGGAACTGAAAGTTCAACTGCTGAATCCTACACTAAGGCACTGTACGAGCACATCCACTCATGCATGAATCGTGCCATCCCAAATAGAACCAAAATGCTCTCATCCAAAAAAAGGAAGCCAATCTGGTGGTCCCCTGCCATAAACAAACTTTACAACAAAAGGAAGAAACTTTTGCAGAAAAGAGAAAAATCCCAGGATGCAAAAAACTCCCTTACTAGCCTCAGTAAGAAACTGAGATGCCTCATAAAATCCTCCAAAGCTAGTTATGAAAATAAAATTGCCAAAGATTCCAAAGACAACCACAAAGCATTCTATAACTATGTCAAGAATCTAAATGGCAATGCTCAGATCTGCTCTGAGCTAAAACAGAATGGCAATAAATATACTGATTCAAAGGATATTGCCAATATCCTAGCAGATCGATTCAGTGCCAACTTCAGCCCCCTCTCACCCCCTAAATGGCCCATCTCAATACCGGAAGATTGCCAAATTCCAGTAATAATGGCCACACAGGTACAAAACGCACTCTCTAAAGCCAAGAATACAGCATCCATGGGACCAGATGACATCCTGGGCTGTGTACTACATGAACTACAATGTGAACTGGCACCTCACCTAAGTGTCATGTTTAATCATAGCCTCAACTCAGGTTTTGTGCCCACTGAGTGGCGCAGAGCTACAGTTATCCCAATCCACAAGGGGGGATCCACCTTGGATCCCAGAAACTACGGTCACATCAGTCTGACAAGCCTTATCTGCAAGGCCATGGAGCGTATTATCATGGAACTTATAAACAAAGACATTGGCAACCTTCAAACACTGGACCCCACCCAGTTTGGGTTTGTGAAGGGCTGATCTTGTCTCCTGAACCTGATTGACTTCTTTGAATCAGTCTCCAGAGCCATGGACAAGGGTAAGGTGGTCCATACAGCCTATCTAGACCTTGCCAAGGTCTTTGACACCATCTCCCACTCTGGAATCATAGATAAACTTACTAAGTTGGGTATTAATCCCTATGTCACCCAATGGGTTGCTAAATGGCTTACTGATAGAACCCACACTGTAAAAGTAGCCGACTCCAAATCCAGCTCCAGACAAGTGACAAGTGGAGTACCTCAGGGTTCAGTCCTGGGGCCGCTCTTGTTTGGCATCTACTTCTCTGAAGTACAGGTCAACACTAAGGGACTCTGGCTAACAAAGTTTGCAGATGACTGCAAACTGGGAGCCATTATTGAATCCCCAAATGATGTGGATACTCTACAAAAGGGCCTTACAGAAACAGATGCTTGGTGCCAGAGCCATGGGCTCAAGCTCAATGCCAAGAAATGTATTGTTATCCCTTTGGGAAAAAACATGTATCCATGAATTACCATATAGGTGGCAGTACACTAAACACAGAAAGTGTGATAAGAGACTTAGGGACACAGGTGGACAGTGGTCTCACCTTCGATAACCACATCACCACAACAGTCAGGAAATCCTTCTATGTGGCACACCTCATCACGAAGGGCTTTTCATCCAGAAAAAAGGAGGTCATTGTCCCACTGTACTCATCCCTCATTAGACCCATTATAGAATACAACGCCCCATTTGGTATGTACCTCTCAAGACATCTGCAACAACTGGAAAGGCCTCAGAAATACCTCACTAAAAGAATCACAGGCCTAAAGCAGATGCCCTATGCTCCAGCTATACTCTGTCGCATATCGTCTACTCAGAGGCGATCTCTGCTTAACATATAAGGCCATGTCAAACCCAGAGCTGTTGGACATGCTACACTTAAAGAAATCCCAATCCCTCAGAGCTACACGCTCCAGGGATCTAAACCTTGTCATCACAATAAACAAAACATGCTGGAGGGATAGGTTCCTGACCCAGAGACTCCCCAGACTCTGGAATAGATTGCCCATACATGTCAAGCAGAGTGCCTCTTTGGACCTCTTCAAGAGGAACCTTGACGATTGGATGGGAGAAAGGAAATTCACCCCAGGGATCACGTCAGTCGCCCTGCTAGACAGGGGTCCAGGAAAGTAAATAATGTGGGAAGAAATAGCCAGGGGATTGTTATGGCTAGGCTTGTATAGGCCCTAGGGCTGATAGCCTAGTACCAACCTATGAACCTATACAGAGTCTACTACCCAGGAGGAGGACAAGGTAGAAATGGTGTGAGAATTGTGTTGAGAGAGAGGATTCACAAGGCAGTGAGGGATGTCATCAGAATTGGTGACAGACTGATGGCAATCAGACTCCAGCCTAATAGTAGGAAAGTATTCATAACCTCAGCCTGTGCTCCACAGCAGGGTATGACAGTGAGGGATGCCATCAGAATTAGTGACAGACATGGTAATCGGACCCCAGACTAAATATAGGGCAGTATTCATAATCTCAGCCTATGCCCCACAGCAGGGTTGTGACAGTCAGGACAAAAGTGTATTCAGACAGCAGTTGCATGACCTGCTAGATTTTTCACATTTGATTACCGGGATAGTCCGACTGGGTTGATAGCCCATTTTCAGCAGATAAAGCAGGACAACATGAATTGGTGTTGATGATGGGTGACTTGAATGTAAATACTGGGAGAGAGAGAATAGGAAATGAGGACTGCCTGGGTCTACTTGGGTGGGGGAACAGGAATAAAGAAGGAGAGACCATTCTAGACTTCTGTCTGGCAAAGGGATTGATAGTAGCATACACAACAACAAGATCACATGCAAGATAGTCCAACATGCAACTCAGTTAGCCTTGCTCAAAGTAACAAAAGAGCACTGAGGTAGAATCAGTGATTGGAAAATTATCCCCATTGAAAAATTCAGCCCACAGCATAAACCACTGATGGCCACAATCAGCTGCAAGCAGTGGTCAGAGAAGACTCCAAGGTCAACATAGACCCAGTGAAGACCCTTGACTGGAGAGAAAGCTTGACAATTAAAGAGATTACTCAGGGCTCTAGCACCTCAAGAAGAAGAGCGAATAGGTGGAGTTGAAGAACGGCAGCACCTCAAAACAGCATGTGTGAGGACTACTGAAGAGATATGTGTTTGAGCCAGGTATGGAAATAAGGTACATAAGGAAAGATGGTGGTGGGATGCAGAAGTCCAGGAAGTCATCAGAAGAAAGATGGAGTGCAGGAAACAGTGGGAGAGGGAAAAGACAGAGGAGGCTAGGAAGGACTACTGGGCTGACTAACAACGAAGCTGAGAAAGGATTTGCAGTAAGAAAGAACAAGGCATCAGAAGCACTCTGCAAGTTTCTGGAAAATGAGTCAGCAGATGGCACAAAGAAGCTATATCAGGTTGCAAGACAAAGACAGAAAGATGAAGAAGATGGTCAGACACCCTTCCTACAGGATGCAAGTAACAATCCTACTCTCCAGTCCTCAGGACATCAAAAGCAGATTGAAGAAGTACTTCCAACAGCTTTTGAATGAAGAAACCCCACAGAAGATGTACTGCCCTAGACACAGTCTATGATGCGAGAAGAGGAGAAGGCCACCATAGACGTTAGAACAGCACTATGGAAAATGAAGTCAGGGAAAGCAGCAGGCTCAGATGAGAGCAGATATGACAAAGATACCAAGGTAAATAGGGGGGACATGGGTACTCATAGCAGTATGGACAGAAAGGTGTATCCCAGTGTTCAAGAACAAAGGGGACATTTAAAACTGTGGGCAGTACAGAGATATCAAACTCTTGTCACATTGCATAACAATTCTAGAGAGGGTGAATGGTAACCAATATGCAGAGTAGTGGAAAGTAATATAGGAGATGAGCAGTTCAGATTCAAATCAGAATGCAACACAAGTGACCCGATGTTTGTAGTGAGACAGATAGTTGAGAAGAAGCTAGTGATGAGGAAAGAGTCCAGCTGCATGTTCCTAGACGTAGAGAAGGCATATGACAAGGTCCCAAGAAAGCTGATTCAGGAAGTCCTGCGGTGGTTCAAAATCCCAGAAACAATGGTAAAATTAGTGCAAGCTATGTATGAGGACCCAATAACTCAAGTACAAACAGTGTTTTGTGTTACAGATGGGTTCCCAATGGGAGTGGGTGTGCATCAGGGGTCAGTGCTGATCCCACTGCTGTTCCTACTAGTGATGGACTACATTAGCAAACAGGTTGGAGGGTCAGACCAACAAAGCTGCTGTATGCAAATGATGTGGCAGTACAGGCAGACTCTGAGCAAAGACTTCAACAAAGGAGAGGGGAGGGGAATGGAATGCAAAACGGAAGGCACACGGGATGAGGCTGAGTGCAGATAACACAGTTGTCATGGAGGCAAATGGGGGAAACCAGAAGATACTGAGAAATAAGACAGAAGGGAACATGATGGAACAGGTTAACAGCTTTACTTATCTGGAAGGGGTGGCTGAGGAGAATGCAAGTCTGAATGAGGAAGTCAGAGCTAGAATCAGAGGGGATGCATCTAACTGGCATGAAGAGTCACAACTAATATATGACAGAAGACTGCCAAGGAAGCTGAAAAGTAAGGTGTACAAGACAGTGGTGCAACCAGTGCTACTGTATAGCACAGAAACCTGGGCAGTGAAGGCAGAGCAGTTCAGGAAGCCAGATGTGATGGAAATGAAGTGCCTGAGATGGGTGGTAGGATGCATAATGTGGGACAGATGAGGAAAAGAGGACATTAGAGCAGAAGCCAAAGTAGGTCTATTTGCAGAAAATGTCAAGAAGAACAGATTACAGGGGTTCATGCACGTGCAGAAAAGCAGAAGAACAGACAGGAAGAAGGCAAGAGGAAACAAAGGTGTCCAGCAAAGAGGTGGAAGAATTGTGTGAGGGAAAACCTGTGACAGTCAGGCAAGAGTGCTGAAGAAGGTAGGAGAGAGGCACTGAATAGGGAGAGATGGTGACAGTTGAAATGGCACCCCAACCCCATGTAGAAAATGGGAAGGGGGGGCTGCTGCTGCTGATATAAGTATGTGGGCATCAAAATTAGGTTTCTGTCTGAGTTCATGATTTAATACAGATAAAGGCTTTAGAATCCACATATCTAGCCTGATGTTTTTTTTTCTTCATGTTATCTCTATGTGGGATGAAAGCGAATGAAGGATCAGGCAAAGGATTCACACATTTAGACAAGGTAACTATTTCTACCTGTATTAGAGTCAAAAAGATGGTTTTCCAAAGTGCTTGGCTAAGATTAATCTTGGTTCAAATACTAAAATGCACAGTTTTGCTTCTTCTAAAGTTAATATTTATTTATTTCTGAATTTTGTAACTGTGGTAAGCACTGATTCAAATAGACTATTTTCAGCATATGTTCAGGTGTACAATTATACACAAAATATAAAAAAAGAAGTGACTAGTATAAACAATTTGAATGGAGAGATGCAAGAATACTCATGAGTACAATTCAACAAATGAGTATATTTGTAGTGGGACGAGTGTACAAGAATGAAATGTGGTACAAAATTGTTTATATGTTGGTGCAAATAATGGGCTGTGGTTAGAAAGATGGTAATATTGAGTGGTTTAACGTAGAACCATTGTAGATGTGCTCAGATAATGATTAGGGATAATGCTGAGAGCAGAGACAGACAGGTTAGAGTTTAAGAGCACTAAATGATCAGGGTACAGAAATGCATATAGTTCAAGGAGGTCATTAAATCAGATAGTATATAAAGACTTTAACAAACAGCGACCTCAGTAAGGGACCCTGCAGACACCTCTAGTCAGACAGATGGGATTCAGACAAACTGGAATGGACGTGCATTTTGTTTCATCAGGTAACCTGAAAGAAATTTGATGGCACAGAGGAGAAGACTATATTTTGGCAGTTCCTTTGGGATCATGATGGAAGCAAATGAGGCAGATGCTTTGATTAAATCTATAAAGAAAATCACTGAGAGGTTCCCTGCCTCCATGATCTTGTAAATGGCATTGCTAAGGAGAGCAGAGTTCTCATAAACTGCTCCAGACATGTTAAAGAATTGTTGGTACATTGCACAAGTACACCAGCTGTCAACAAAGGGTCACAGACTCTTAGTAGGCAAGGAGACTTGTGCATGTTCACCATTGCATTACCACTAATAACACAATAAGCACTGAGTGTACAGCAGAAGAACAGCTCAGTACAGGGCCACTGTGTGGTATTTCTTAATATAGAGTGCATTGTGGGAAACTTCATTTCAGGTGAGACTGAGGTGTGTCTACAAATAGTGCACTAGAGTAGTTCACTTTTAGCCAGATTGATGTCTGTGTACAGTGCACAGGAGGTTCACTACTAAGCCAAGTTGATATGTTTCTCATTGTAACAGGCACACAACTACTCACTATATCAGATGGTTACTGCATACGCCATCAGCAGTGGGTGAACAATCAAATAAGTCCTTTGTCTGCTCTGTCTCACAGCTTTCTGCATTAAATCTTGAGTCCCAATACTCTAAGTATGTTTGTATACCTCCTTCAATCTCTGCTTGATAGTCCTGCATGAGGGTTAAGTATCATGCATATCCATGGCTTCAAGCACTATTTGTCAGTCTTATCATAGTTACAACATTATTCTCAAAGAATAACTTCTGAATGCTTATCTAGAAAATTATAGGTTCATAGATTTATAGTTTCATAGGTGCTTACTAGGCTAATGACCATAAGGGCCTTTTTAAGCCTAGCCATGCATTCCAAATCTCTGACAAGTTATGATACCCTTGAGAAGTGTAAGCAGGGGTTTTGGCAATGAAACATTTTCACGCAGGGGCCTGGGAGATGAACCATTTACAGGTTGCCTGTGTCCATTAGAGACATAGGTGGCAAACCAGGGATGAATTTCCTGTTCTCATCCAATTGTCCAAGTTGCACTTGAATTGGGTTAGGGAGGAACTCGGCTTCACATGGATGGGAAGCCTGTTCCATAGATGGGGTAGTCTCTGGGATACATACCTGCCTCTCCAGCAGGACCTATTTATATCACACTCAAGGTTTAAGTCTTTAAAATGGGTAATTCTGGTGTTCTTTGTTTTGTGGATATGTAGGAGGTCCATCAGAATGGGGTCTGACAATGCCCTGTATGCCAGGCATACATCTCCCCTCAAAAACTGGTAGGAGACAGAATGCAGGGATAGGCCTTGAGGCAGACTGCACAGGACATTTTACTTATGCCTTGTATTCTTTTAGTGAGAAACCTCTGTGGATGTTCCAATTCTTTGATATACCTGGTTAGGTACATACCAAAGGGGACATTGTACTCAATGATAGGTCTGATGACTGCTTAATACAGTGGAACAATGACTTCCTTGGACTTAGACACCACACCTTTGTTTATAAGTTAAACAACATAGAATGATTTTCTCACTACTGTAGACATGTAATGGTCAGCAGCTAGATTACTGTCTATGTGTGTCCCTAAGTCCATGACTACTGGGACAACTCTAAGAGGTGTGTTGTCAATATGATAGTTACCAGGGGCTTATGACTTCCCAAAGGATGCTATTATGCATTTGTAGGCATTTAGTTTTAGTTCATGACTCTGACACCAGTTGTTTGTCTGTGTCAGCCCTTCCTGAGGAACATTTGTGTCAGTGTGGGTTTCAATGACAGCTCCTAATTTGCAATAATTTGGAAACGTCGTCAGCCAGAGAACCCTGATATTGGCCTTGACTTCAGAAAGGTAAGTAAATTACAGAAATGAGCTGTCCAACGAATGATCCCTGAGGGACTCCACTTGTGACTGGCATCTTTGTAGAGGTGGACTCCCCAATTCTAACTTCCTGAGTCCTGTCTGTGAGCCAGTTGGCTATCCACCGGGTGACGTACGAGTTTGTACCTAACCTCCTGAGTTTGTCAACAATGCCTGAGTGGGGTATTGTGTCAAATGCATTGGCCAGGTCAAGGTATCCAGTGTGAACCATCCCTTATCCATTGCTTTGGTGACCTTCTCAAAGAAGTCCACCAGGTTGAGTAGGCATAATCTGCCCTTGGTGAAACCAAACTGGGTTGGTTCTGGTGTCTGGTGGTTTACTGTATCTCTATTGATCATTTTCATGATAATTCTTTCCATGGCTTTACATATAAGACTAGAGAGACTTATGGGTCTGTAGTTTACAGGGTCTGTAGATGGCCAGCTTTGTGCAGAGGGATGACTGTTGGTGTTCTCCATTCATGAGGAATGAAGCTAGTTTGGAGGCTACAGTTAAATAGTAATTCCAGAGGCCCTGATTGGTCATGTTCATGCTATTTAGAAGGCATCCTGGGATATTGTCTGGGCCCATTGATGCAGTGTTCTTGGTCTTAGAGAGAGCATTAATGACCTGTTCCCTAGTGATAGTAGGCATAGTTATATTTGATGGTATTTCCTGAGGGAAGGTTGAGGGGGAGACAGAAGGGTAAGGTTGGAGCTGAATTTATCAGCCAGGATGTGTACTATATCTTCTGGCTTAGTGTAGGTGGCTCCATTTACAATGAAATCTGCACACAATAGTGTATTGTCTTTGAGGTTACAGACATATGTAAAGAATGCTTTGTGGTTGGACTGAGACGCCAAACATATCTCAAATGAGTTTGGTTATAAAATAATTTAATTTTAACCATTTTCCTGAAGTTTTGCAAGTTAACCTTCTATGTTCCAGTTTCCACTGTTAAACTATACACATTTACACAGTTAAATAGTGTATATACATTTCTGTTCTTTTCAAGTAAGGTACACTGTACTATAGGTTCATACGTTAGTACTAGGCTAATTGCCCTTGTGGGCCATTTTAAGCCTAGCCAATTACCCCATGTGAGAATCAAACCCTGCACCTTGTGTCTGCAAGGTAAACACCTTAACCATTATACCAACCTCCCTATCTCTTCAGTACATGTCTGCACAAGCCATCTTACATGACCTGCAGTTCCAATGCATTTGTAACACAAGCATATGAATCATTTTGATATTCACAAATTACAAATGATTATTTGCAACATTCCAGATAGTTTGGCTGGCAGTATCTCCATTTGTTACTTTTCTATATATAAACCATGTTAATATTCACAAATGACATATAATCATTTACAAAATTCCAGATAGCTGGGCTGGCAGTATCGCCTTTTGTTACATACGGTTGCACCCCTGGTTGGTGTATTGACCATCTGATCCAGGGTGTTTGTGTTTGCAAAATCCAAGAATCTCTGTGTCTGTATGTTTATTTACAATTTTTGCAATTTATGATTGTGTCTTTGCATTAATAATGCTTTTGAATGGAAATGTATAAATTGATAATTTTTTTAAAGAGATCAGCTGTTAGGTTCTGGTTCATATGAGTCCATATGAGTCCATAGCAGCTGTCTCATTGTATTCAGAGGCAAGATGCTTCTAATTGCCTCATTGTACTCAGAGGCCAGATGTTTGCCTTGCTCTAAAACAACTCAAATGGCTCGAATTCCCCCCAACTACTGCTTCTATCCCAGTTACAAATCACTCACACCTTACTAAACAAACTCTCAGTCTGTCAGTCGCTCTCCTGTGTAGTATCCCTCTATACTCCTACTCATATTCTCTGTAGCTCTGATCAACTCCTTCTTAACATATACGAACCTAATAAAAGCATAAGCAAACTATTTACAAAAGCACAGTGTCCCAAGCCTGGAACAAACTGCCCACAAATATTTAAAATATCAAATACACTAACAACTTCAAAAAAAGAACTGAAAAACTACCTTTCTAACTCAAGCTCCTGCCCTTGCCAGGACCTTACTTAACCTCACCTCCCCCACTTTCTACCTGCCTTTACCCTAAAACTTATATATTTTTGTATACAGATTGAACAATTTCTATTAACTACCATCTGCTTCATTCTACAGCTATCATATGTAAATAGCAATCACGTCCTTACTGCATTGCCTAGCTAGATTGTTTTCTGTAATACAATGTAATTCCAACATGGATATTAACTTGTTGCTATGGACTTACATAGGTATTTCATCTTCTGTTGCTTAAGGAATCCATTATCTTTATAATGTACCATTTGACCTTTAAAAACTTCCTTTGTAACCATCCATAGTCTATTTGTACAATCCTGATTTTATGTATTTTTTTCATTTGCACAGTCTTGATGTTTTGTAATTTTTTGTATAGTATTGAAGTTTTGTAACTTTTTGTATTTTTTGGAGCTTTTCTCCTTGGGCCTGTACTGAAAATGGGCCTTTGGCTCAGTTGGACTAAAAGCAGTCTCTTTGGACTGCCCACATTAACATGTCCAAGCTGATAATGCAGTTCTTTTTGTTTAAAACTTTCTGCTTCTCCTCCTCTGATTGAGTAACTTGAAACTGTGAGGTCCTTGTTCACAGAATGATTCTCCTTAAGGCCTTTATCTAAACTGCTCAAACCAAAGGGTAAAAAGGGCACACAGTCAAACCATTTCAAAAAAACTAAAAGAAAGACATGAGCAAGCTAGAGTCTTCAATGGGTAATAACTTAAACCTCCTGTAGTATGTGGCAGAGGCCAGTGGGATATATGCAAATAATCCCTTAAGCACATCATGTTTCAGCTACATGGCTTCTGAATACCCTGTGACTTTTTCTTTAAGTCTTTACTGATACTAGTACATAGATGCCACCTCCACTAGCTACAGATGTGACATCAGATGTTTAATCCCCCTTTTCTGAGTTACCATAGCAGCATAAATGGATTGGGAAGCATAGAGATTAAGAATAAGCCTGGTGTCCATATACATTAGGGTGTTGCAAAACTGCCCCAAATAACATCCAAGTCAAAGAGAGGGTACCAATGTCACACAGAGAAATCATTTAGTAAAAACTACAAAAATGATCCAGCCAAGTATACATTGTGTAATATCTTAAACCTTCCATATTGGAGGCCCGTGGGATATATGCAAATTCTGTCTTAAGGACATGCCATTGTTGGCAGAATACTAGGAGGGAATAAAATTAAGAACCTTTTGTTTTTTAAATATCATGTTTTTTTTTCTTGTTGTGCAGAACTGCTTTTGCCGTTTTGAAGGTTTTACTTAGCTGTAAAGTTATCTGAGTTAGAACCACACATATTTTGATATCACATTTAAATTGTCATATTTGTGCTGGTATTTTAAACCTCTTTATTTTCCATCCCAAACTGAAAGACATACTACTGTGTTGATTGGTTTTTAATATCTTTTTCCAGCTTCACTCTGAGCTGGAGCACTTACACGTCTGTCGAACCCTTCGTCTCTGCATGCTGCACGTGATCATACAGTGTCAGTCAAAACCGAGTCAAAAGATTCTACTACAAAATCTCTGTATCAGAATCCATCTCCTTGGGTAATGAAGTTTTATCGCATTTTCGACATTTTCAGCTATTTTGCCTTTCCTTTTTATTTGAACTTGTTCACCTCTGTTTGGACATCCTTTTGTGCTGTGATTAGTGCATTGACATATGATACATTTGGATCTCATCCCATACTTTATTGGATTTTTTATCTGACAAAAACAATTTTCCAGACCCTTTTATCCATCTAACTTGCTGCTTCATGTCTACTTTATGCAATATTCTTTATCTTAATTTAATGTCTACTAAAGTGCCTTTTGCCTTTTCTTCAGAAATATACAAAACTGTTATAGGTAACCTTTTTTCTTTACATTTAAGCATGGTGTATCTAACAGTTTAAAAGCAAGCACTGCATTCAAAAGTACCATACAATGCATTCAACTATAGCTTTGCTCTAACCCAGTTATGTAACCTACCATAAATACTGTTGTGCTCTGATAAGATTATTAAAAATTAATGTATGCCTCATAAATCTCTTTTCTCTGAAGAAGAAAGTATCACATCTATTTATACAAGTGGATATATCTTTATCTGAATTCAAAATGCATCTCAAAATGTCCACTAAATTATTTTTGTCTTCTCCAAAAGACAAAAGTCACAGTTTCATTTTTCCACCTCAGTAACCAGAATACAAATCATAATCTAGTTTTTACATATTTCATAAGACAGATTGGATTCCATAATTAGAAACCATCCCCTCCTACAGCGGAAAAGCTCGAATAAATGTGTTTAGCTTCAAGACACATGGGATTTTTTTTTTTTGAATATCCAACCTACACAGGCAACATCACGGAGACAGACACACGTAGTTAACAGGCTAATCAGCTGAAGAAAAAAAGCACACAGTCTTTACCATATACTGTTGAAAAACTGGTGAATATCTGTTATAAAGTAAACACAAAATTGATGCAGCAATAAAAGTTTCTCACAAAACAGATGCTGCTGTAAAAGTACAAAACAAAAAGTAACTAGTCATAGCAGGAAAAAACGATACAGAGAATTTCATTATACAGAGGGCTAGCCCCCATAAAAAACAAACAAAAAAATCCTCAAGAGAGGATGTAGAATTGCTACCCATTAATTTATGGATCATCATCCTTCCTTTCTATTAAGATTTGCAATGTTTAAAGAATCAGAGGGGAGGAGAGGATAAGGGATTCCTCCAGCTAACACCTATGGGCCAAACAAATCTTGCAGCCTTCCTCTGCATGGCATAATGAACCAAAATAAAAAATGCAATGAATTGAAAAAGCAAAGAGAAGGCATGCGACAAGGTGCAACAAGGAAGTGATAAGTCAAAATACTGCCCGATGACAGTCTAACATTGGCATCATATATAAGAGGCGCAGTGATGCAGCAGTTTGTGTTGCTGCCTCACAGCAAGAGGTTCTCCGGTTCTCAGCTGTGGCTGCCTTCCATGGGCAGTCTACATGTCTTCCCTGTGTTTGTGTGGGTTTCCTCCAGGTGTTCCAGTTTCCTCCCATATTACAAAGACATGCATTTGGAGAATTTCTCTCCAGGCCTCTGCTGAAAATTGTCTCATTCCAAGTCAGACTTTCCCATTAAACATATGCTAAGTAAAATCAATAAAAATAAAGATTGTCAATGTCTATTTGTGGATGTAGAAAGCTGAGGGCTCAACTACAAGCATGGGAGGGCCTGTGGGGACTATTATAGTCCTCTTTAGGGAGTAGCCAAATGGTCCGTGGAGGCAAATGGGCATGATTCTCCATTTCTAAATTCATACCTCCTGATGCATCATGGCAACTCAGGGATATGCTCCTCACTCATTTCAAGGGCTTTTACTTGTAGCAGCGAGTGATGGGAGAATGGCAGATGAGTGCTGATTGCTAATTTACAAGATCAGATGCTAGGTGGTGCCTCTGTGATCAGTGTCATGTCTGTCTGCAGCCATGGAGTGAGATCATGACATTTCATGAGGGGATCCTGATATAAGTGAAAAAAAGTGAGGTCACTGTTACTGAAATGAACCTTGAAACAAAGTCAAGAGTAAGCTATGACCTGGAGCCCAGGTCTCTTATCTGCTGACATTGCATTTCTTTTTAGAATGGCTAGATACGCTCTCTATTTAGTCTTTGTACAAGACCTACCTGTTACTGCTAGCCAACAAGCATAGACAACTGGAAGTTTCTCATTTCAGTGTGAGTAACACTAGAGTACGAAGCACTATGACTTGTGAAAATGAAGCACTACAACTTGTGAAAACGACTGACATCATGCTCTAGTCCCAAGCCAAAAAGACAGCTACAATGACTGTCTTAACTTCTGATATGATAATTATAGGTACAGTTGAACATCTAATGTTTTTAAGGACTGAAAGTGGGAACTTTCTTGTATATATGTAATATGGTGTTTCAGCTTCCACAAGTGTCTAGAATGAGCACAAAAAGCTGAAGTATCTGATTTTGTGTATAATGTTTCGAAATAGTTCACATTAAGGCCAGCCTGATGTGTCTGTCAGTGTTAAAAGTATGGGTATAGTCAACTGTAAAGCCAACATGATGTGTCTGTTAGTCTGTACTATATGGAACAGTTCACCACATTTTACTATAAGGCCAACCTTTCCAGGCTGAGGTATCTGTCATTGTATAATCCATGGGATCAGTTCACCAAAAAGTCAGCCTGTAGTATCTCCCATTAATATTGCATGGAAAACAGTTCAGCATGAGGTAGGGCTGAGACAACTGTCACTGTATTATCATAGGAACATCACAGGAATATTTTTCTTTTTCTTTAAAAAAAACTTTATTAACTAAATACAGTATATTCTATTCACATGCAATTCTCATGACTGGTTATTTTTGCAGTATTGCAATAACTGTTTCCATTGCTTTTTCATTTTTCCCTTCCCTTTTTTCTTCATTCTAATCAGTTTCTGCAATGTTTTCCTTATGGTCAGGAACCTCTTGTGCAAGTCATGCTCCCTTACTGTTTTTGTCCCTTTCAAGTTTTGAGTGATGATGGTTTTAACTTCAGCACTTAGCAGTCTGATAATGTCAGTTACTCTTTTTTTTATAGGTGCTGTCCTGTATCCTTATACTCTATATAAAGAATTCCAAAGTATGTTCTGATTCCTTTTGAAATATGTCTCCCCAAAATCAACTGTGCCTGCTTCCAGACAGTTCAACCACAGTCCCAAAATATGTGCATCATCATTTCTGCCTCTTCATCCTGACACCTCCAGCCCCTAAGAACCCCCTTTCTGCCTTCCTTTACCAATCGTACAGGGGTTAATTACCATCTATGTAGTATTTTCAGACTTTCATCTCCAGCTCTGTATCGTTCCTGCATATGCCTCATTCCCTAAATTGTCTTCGGACAGTATCCTGCAATCCCTTTTCGTCCTTCATCCCTTTACCAGTTCTTTCTCATGCTCTCTTCTTTGATCTGGTCCCTTTGTTCCCTTAACACTTCATTCACTGTTTGGTCCTTTGCCATCCAAACCTTTTCCATTTCCTCCAGGGCCCAGTCCTCTCTCCTTTTGTCCAAAACTATGATGTCTACATTAATTAAAAAGATAGGACTATAGTTTCCAATTTCCTCCCTTTCTCCTTTACATTTACGTAACATGGCTATACTGGCCCTTCCTCCCTTTCTCCTTTCCCTTCATGTATCATGGCTATCCTGGCACTTCCTCCCTTTCTCCTTTCTCTTTATGTACCATGGCTCTCTTGATAGTTCCTCCGTATCTCCTTTCCCTTTCTGTATCATGGCTATCCTGGCCCTTCCTCCCTTTCTCATTTCCCTTTATGTACCATGGCTATCCTGGCCCTTCTCCCCTTTCTCCTGTCCCTTGATGTATCATGGCTATCCTGGCTCATCTCATATTTTCAGATATTTTACCCATTTGGTATACAAAGATATGGAGCGCATCATCATGATTCTGTTTAAGAAAGATGTAGGCAATCTCCATACTCTTGACCCCACACAGTTTGGCTTTGTCAAGGGGAGATCTTGCCTGCTGAACCTGGTTGACTTTTTTGAGGCAGTCACCTAGGCTGTTGATGAGGGTAAGGCAGTACATACAGCCTCCCTTGACCTGGCCAAGGCATTTGATACCATTCCCCACTCAGGTATCATTGATAAACTCACCAAACTAGCTACAAATCCTTACATTACTATGTGGGTTGCAAATTCGCTCACAGACAGGACTCACAGAGTGAAAGCTGCAGATTCTAAGTCAGACTGTTGAGTGTCGACCAGTCATGAGTGGAATCACACAGGGCTCTGTCATGGGCCCTCTCCTGTTTACATCTACTTCTCAGAAGTCCTGGCCAACACAGAAGGACTCTGGCTGACTGAGTTCACTGATGATTGCAAGCTAGGAGTCATTATCAACTCCCCAAGTGATACATATATCCTACAAAAGGACCTCTATGAGACCAATGACTGGTGTTGGAACCATGGCCTGAAACCTAATGCCAAAAAATGGTTTATCATCCCCTTTGGAAAAAATGCAGTTCCCACAAATTACCACATTGATAGGAGCCTACTGAGCACTGTGAACATCCAACTAAGAGATCTGGGAACCCAGGTCGACAGCCACCTCACCTTCGACCACCACTTTGCCACTGGGGTCAGAAAGTCCTTCTATGTGGCAGATCTTATAACCAAAGGTTTTGCATCCAGGAAGAAAGAGGTCATCATCCTTCTCTGCTCATCCCTCATTAGATCAATCATCAAATATAATGCCCTGTTTAGCATGTACCTGACCAGACACCTACAACAACTGGAGAGGCCACAAAAGTACCTCACAAAAAGGATCCTAGGCCTTAAACACATGTCCTACAGGGACAGACTCAAGAAATTTCAGCTGTTATCAGTCTCTTATCATCTCCTAAGAGGTGATCTCTGCTTGACATACAAAGCCATGTCCGACCCAGCCCTACTTGAAATGCTACACCTAAAGAAATCCCAATTTCACTGCACCACACACTCCAGACATCACAATCTCATTACCACATTTAACAGAACATGCTGGAGGGACAGGTTCATCTCCCAAAGACCGCCCATACTCCCGAATAAGCTTCTCATTCATGTCAAACATAGTACCTTGCTGGCTCTCTTCAAGAGAAATCTTGATGAGTGGATGAGTAACAGAAAGTTCACTCCAAGGATCACTCCAGTTGCCCTACTGGATAGAAGGACTGTAAACTAACATCGGGTAGCAATGGTACCTGGGCAATTTTTTTGGGCTAGGCTTGTAAAGGCTTCAGGATCATTAGCCTAGTGCACACCTATGAACCTATATCCCTCCTCTATGACTTTCCACATTTCCTCCGCTCCCTATTTATAAAACTTTGGGGGGAATTCATCTGTCCCTTGCACTTTTCTTTCCTTCACTTTGCTCATAGGGTCATAGGTTCATAAGTGTGTACTAGGCTAATGGCCTTGGAGCTTTTGTAAGCCTAGCCCATAGAAGTGCTCTGGCGTCTATGGCTTTTTTTACCCCATCTTCTGCATTCCACTTGTCTCTTTGGTCATCTTCCAGTATATATTGCTCTACGTTCCTTTCCCAGTCCCATTCTGAGACCTTCTTGTTATTTCTAAATCTGCTTTCAGTGTTGTTTAAATCTTTCCCTGATTAGCTCATCATCCTCATCCCATCTGTTCACTTTTTACTCTGTACTAACCCTCTCTACCTACTTCTTCCTGCATTTATTAGCTAATTGTTTCCCCTTCTGCTTCTCCCACTACCAATCAGTATTCTTCCCTGTACCATTGCTCAATTTCTTGTTTCATAATCATTTTTCCCAATTCCATTATTGTTTTTTTTCTCTGACCTGTAGTGCTTCCCTTCGACTTTCATTTCTTCCAGGTTCTTTCTGTAACATTTCTAGTTGTTTCTTCAGCTCCTTAGTCACCTTTCTTCTTCTTTCTACCTGGACTCATCAGTTTTCCCAGCAGTGACCTGAAGTCCATATCTGCACTGTTCTTGCAGTTTGTCCCTGTCTTTCATTTTGCCCTCTGTTGACTCATTTATTAGTTCTTGCAATGTTCCTTGTCTTGTTTCTCCTTCTATTTATAGCTCAGCTCACTGCCTACTCACCGCTTTCTGTTCCTGCACACTGACCTTAAGCCTCACTGCTGTGTGATCTGATATGTACTTTTCCAAGATTTGTATTTTCACATTATTTGAATTAGGTTTTCATTTCCTAAGAACCTGGCTAACCTACTTGCCCATGCCAAAATGTTTCTTGTGAAAGGTGTATTCACTCTCATTTGGATATTTTTCCCTCCATATGCCCAGCCACCCTCCCTCATTCATTCCTTGAGCTAACTCTTCTTTCATCATTTTGTTATACTCCCTCCCTCCTTCCATACAACCCGTCATTTTCTGGTTCCTGTCTGAGCTCAGCTAGCAAAAAGGTCCTTCTCCATCCCTGTTTGGTGCATGTATTTTTCCTGTTGTCCAGCATGCTAATTCCACCCTTCCTTGCCAGATCACCCATCTACCTATCCCTCTTTTTTATCACATTCTCTATGGTTATCTGAAGCCCTTTACAAAATAGAGTTGCTATTCCCCTCTTTCTTCCCCTGCCTTGTTGTCCATTTCTCTCATTGCAGAGTCATAAGACAGTATCTCCTCTCTAGCTCTGATTTTCACTTTTGTTTCTTTTAATAGCACAATGTCTCTCCTCATGCTTTTTGACTTTCCTGTAGTCTTGTCCTGTTATGATTGGATATACTCCCAGTGTTCTGCATAATTAAATGAATTTTCCTTGTTATTTTCACCTAGGCCCTCTCCCCACATTCCTACCTGCTGGGATCTGGCACAAACCTTCCTCTTGGCCTAGCCTCTCCAGTGGCATAGATAAATAAAGCCCTGACTATGGCCCAGGCAACCCGGGATTGATTAGTGTCTTGGGTGGAGAGGCAGGCAGGGATGGGAATTCTCATCCAGGACAGGAGGGTGGTGATGCAGGCATTTCCTGCATCCATACCTGGTGGGAGTTGGAAACATCAGATGATTGGGGGAATTGTCCAATAAGGAGGCAGCAGGTGGACCTAACTGAGCAGCTGCATAGGTGGGGAGATATGCTGATGTCCCCATTTCACATTCATCCTTGTGACGTAGCCACATGCACCAAGAGGGTGGGGAATATAGGAAGGTTATAGACCCCCCAAGCTAACCTCCCAAGATTCCCTTAAGATCTGCACTGGCCCCGGCTAAAGTCCATAACAGACCACATGTGTATTGGAGTTGCTGGTAGACCCACTGATGGATGTAGGGCACTGGGAAATCTGTCCAAATGAACATTGTTTTCTTTGGCAGCTGTCTATACTTGGATGCATCCTCCCCATCTCAGGTGACTGGATCCCTGCCTTTTTGTTCTTGCATGTGCATCGGTGTACCTGGACATGGGCCTTCTAATGCACATGCATCTGTTTGTCTGGACATGGGCCTTTTAAGGCATTCTTCTGTTCCCTTTTGATGTCTCTCATGCTAATACGTTACATTTCATTAGAGTTCTGATGTCATAATCTTTTTATATTGCATCATTCCCATTCTTTGGTCTCCCTACACCTGCTTCATTTTTGTGACAGTCCATTTTTTCTCAGCTCTTTACTATGCTACTTCGACACCATATCTCCTTAGTTTTCCCTGCCCCCCCCCACAGATGCTTTTTTTCATGATCCTCAGTAATTAGACCAGCAATTATTACTTATTTGTCTAAGACTTAAACAGTAAGCTTATGTTTACTGCAGTCTACTGTTCATTATTAGGTAAGTATGAAAAATATATCACTTACTTTGGAAGGTTTCCGATATGCCTCCTTGAATGCATTATCCATCATTGCCCTGGGAAATAATTCAGTTCTTCCCATTGTTCCCAAAGCATGTTTCTTAAGATAGTGACTGGTTTCATTTAATACATTTTCTTGCCTCTCTACAGCCACCTGCCTTTAACTGTCCATTCCTTCTGCTTACTTATTGCTTCATTCTTTCTGTGGTCATTCTCAGTCCTTGTATAGTTCTGCTTTCACCTCTTCATTTCTGCCATCCATCATAAATGTTTATGCCCAGCTTGTTCAGTCTCTCATGTGTGCGGCATTTCACTTCTGAGATGACTAAACCATCTGACACACCATCCTCTCATCTCCTTACAGTTCACCTTTGTTTCTGCATCTGCTTCTTGCTCTGTTTTTGTGTCTAACTCTTTCTTGTGAGGGGCTTCTTCTTGTTTTTTCCCTTTGATACAACACTTTCACTTGCTTCCCCTTCCACATCGTGGTTCTTGTTGTTGCCTTTGTTATTTGTTCATTTCCTTCTCATCTTGTTTACTGGTATGTACTCTGTACTTCCTGGTCTTGTCTGCAATGGTTTCAGCATCTGGCACGGCACTCCCATGACATCAGTATCACCTCTCCATTGCTTGTCTGGTTCATGTCTTACAGATAATTCAGATGTTTACTGCCTGGGTTATTTAACTGCCTGTGATACTTTTGTTTAAACATTTGAACATCTTCCATATTACGTAGCCAGAGCTATTTCCCTTCTTGCTGTGCTTCCGGAATTGCATGGTACTTCAGCTACACAGCTGTTCCATTCATTATAAATTCATTTAGTATTTCCTTCTCCTGCATAGCTTTCCTTCTCTTACTGATTATCTCATAGTAATCATCAAGCAGCTTTATGAACATCACTGCAAAAGGGGTAAGCCTAAGTCATTTTGTCTTATTATTTCATTTTTCACAGCAAAGGAATGGAAACATGCCAAAACACGTCAAACATGCCAAAACATGTCAAACATGCCAAACATGACAAACATGCCAAAGCATTACAAGCATGCCAAACCATGTCAAACATGCCAAAACATGTCAAACATGCCAAACATGACAAACATGCCAAAGCATTACAAGCATGCCAAAACATGACACACATGCCAAAACTTGTCAAACATGCCAAAACATGACAAACATGCCTATGTCTGTTTTCTGCTACTCCTTGTTGCCATCCTATTCTGTATATCTTTACCAGAAAGGCTCATCCAGACTCTGCTACACTTTGCTGTGAAGGAAAGGTTAGTTTGCTGTTATTTTTTGTATTACTGTATTGCCTTTCTATATTTTGAATACTGTAGTTTGTTTTCTTTACTTTGTGTTTTGCTTGCATTCTGTTTTAACAGCATATTAAAACTTCAAAAGAGACCACAACTCTCTCTGTTCTGAGTCAGGCAGAATTTTTTCCCGCCCTCCCACCCATTTAAGTTGTCTTGTTAAATACCACTGTCTTTCTAGTTGCCCGCCTCTTATGTTAATCTGACCATATATCTCATTTCTCTCTACTTTCACTGGCTTATGTGAGTAATCACAAAATCATCATTTTTGAAATCCCACCCCTTCAATTATTTAAATTTATTAGCCATCCTACAGTATCTCATAGTACCAAAATACAAAAGTACCACCCCTTTCAATCCATCTTGCTGTTTTAAAAATAGTAACTCTCCACTAAACCTTAACTTTTTAAACAGCTAAAACTCAAGTTACCTACTTTCACATTTAACTTCTCTAGTGCACACTGCAGAGTGCATTCTTTTCAATCTTACCTTTAAGCATCCCTGTGACTAGCACTTTCTCTAATACCTGCTGGAAAGCACTAGGAAGCCTTAAACTCGTACAAACACTGAACTCTCCTTGTTAACAAGGAGAAATTAATAGTAGGCACTAAACAGCCTATAATTGCAAAGTACCTTGCTAAGGAAACAGCTCCTATACTTTACAAAGAAAAAAAAAAAAAGCCCCAAACCAAGCATGTCCAAGGGTCAGCTTCCGGTGATTTCTCCTGTCCACCTGGTGAATCTGGGCATACTGGGGCAATGCAGCAATTGCCTCATGTACACAGACAACCCTCTCCTCCTACCACCCAACACTACAACCTGTGAGAGATGCACTTACATAGCCAAAATGGAAGCAAAGCTCTCTCCACCCAAGATTGTGCTAAACAGTCAAGAGGAGAAGGTTAACACCCACACTACATCTCAAGCAACACATAGCCCTTCTAAACCCACACCACCAACACCCACATATAGCAACACTAAATCCACATATGCAGAGGCCCTTAACTGTAACCTGCCCAAGCAGCAAAGACCTCTGAAGCTGAAACGCAAACAAACACCAATCACAACCAATGTGTCACATAGTTCACAACACCAGTGTGCCACCCAGCAACAGCCCCTAAGGCAAGACAATGTACCTAACACTTTAGTCATAGGTGACTCTATAGTCCAGCACACTGATGTCCCTCTCACCAGGTTGAATAAGGAGAAAATTACAGTCAGTTGCCTGTCGGGTGCCAGGATCCGCCACATAACGCATGCACTCAAGTCACTCCACAACAAGTACAAATATGACTCTGTCATTGTCCATGTTGGAGTGAATGACTTGAGACGTACCTCCCTGGACTACATGAAAAGAGACATGGAAGAGCTCTCGGATCATGTGGCCCAGGCAGGTATGACCCTAGCCCTGAGTAGCATCCTGCCTTCGCCAAGAATGATACCACAATATAAGGATAAAATGATTGACTTCAACAATTGGCTAAGCTTATGGTGTCATTCAAAGGGGATCCAGTATCTGTCTGCCTGGGATGACATGATTGACAGACCACGATGCTTTGCCAGAGATGGTCTGCACCTGTCATCCCTGGGATTCAGGTTACTGGCTAAGGCTCTTGCCACCCCTATAGTGCCTTTTTTAGGCAAACTTCAAAGGACAAAACCACCACCGTAACAGGTACAAGCATGCAAAATCTGAAGGTAATGCTACTCAATGCTAGAAGTCTAAACCTCAAAATGCACTCTCTCGAGGCACTCCTAAAAATGGAGAACATCGATATCTGTGCAGTAACTGAGACCTTGTTCAAGGCTCCAGAGAGCACCCTGCAATACCAGGCTACAACTCTTACCACACTTTTCGCCACCAAACCAGGACCGAAACACTAAAGGTGGAGGAGTGTCAATATTCACCAAGGATATTCACACCACCAGGCTAGTTGGCCAACACAATGTGTCTGAAATTCTCCAAGTGCAACTAACACTAGGTAAGACTGCAATCCAAATTGTAGCTTGCTACAGATACCCCACCATACCCCAAGATTCTCACTACACCTTTCTAAACATACTGGAAAATATTAAGATAGAACCAACCACCCTAATACTGGGTGATTTTAACTACCCTGCCATTAACTGGGAAAACTACTCATGTCCCAACACCTTTGCTAACGGTTCTTGGAATTCATAAATTCCAATGCCCTGGATCAACTAATCCATAGTCCCACCAGGGGCTCCAATATCCTAGACCTGGTCATTACCAACATGGAAAATCAATGCTCCATACCTATGGTCACCCCCTCGTTAGTCAGGTCTGACCATAAGCTAATCACCCTTAACATCCACATCCCACCCCACCCCCCAGTAAGGAAACCACCATAAAAACTTCTCCAAAGCCAACTTCATGCTACTCAAGTCAGAAGTGACAAACGTCATAACACCCATGCAGACGGGAACTGAAAGTTCAACTGCTGAATCCTACACTAAGGCACTGTACGAGCACATCCACTCATGCATGAATCGTGCCATCCCAAATAGAACCAAAATGCTCTCATCCAAAAAGGAAGCCAATCTGGTGGTCCCCTGCCATAAACAAACTTTACAACAAAAGGAAGAAACTTTTGCAGAAAAGAGGAAAATCCCAGGATGCAAAAAACTCCCTTACTACCCTCAGTAAGAAACTGAGATGCCTCATAAAATCCTCCAAAGCTAGTTACGAAAATAAAATTGCCAAAGATTCCAAAGACAACCACAAAGCATTCTATAACTATGTCAAGAATCTAAATGGCAATGCTCAGATCTGCTCTGAGCTAAAACAGAATGGCATTAAATATACTGATCCAAAGGATATTGCCAATATCCTGGCAGATCGATTCAGTGCCAACTTCACCCCCCTCTCACCCCCTAAATGGCCCATCTGAATACCGGAAGATTGCCAAATTCCAGTAATAACAGCCACACAGGTACAAAACGCACTCTCTAAAGCCAAGAATACAGCATCCATGAGACCAGATGACATCCCGGGCTGTGTACTACATGAACTACAATATAAACTGGCACCTCACCTAAGTGTCATGTTTAATCATAGCCTCACCTCAGGTTTCGTGCCCACTGAGTGGCGCAGAGCTACAGTTATCCCAATCCACAAGGGGGGATCCACCTTGGATCCCGGAAACTACCATCCCATCAGTCTGACAAGCCTTATCTGCAAGGCCATGGAGCGTATTATCATGGAACTTATAAACAAAGACATTGGCAACCTTCAAACACTGGACCCCACCCAGTTTGGGTTTGTGAAGGGCCGATCTTGTCTCCTGAACCTGATTGACTTCTTTGAATCAGTCTCCAGAGCCATGGACAAGGGTAAGGTGGTCCACACAGCCTATCTAGACCTTGCCAAGGCCTTTGATACCATCCCCTACTCTGGAATCATAGATAAACTTACTAAGTTGGGCATTAATCCCTATGTCACCCAATGGGTTGCTAAATGGCTTACTGATAGAACCCACACTGTAAAAGTAGCCGACTCCAAATCCAGCTCCAGACAAGTGACAAGTGGAGTACCTCAGGGTTCAGTCCTGGGGCCGCTCTTGTTTGGCATCTACTTCTCTGAAGTACAGGTCAACACTAAGGGACTCTGGCTAACAAAGTTTGCAGATGACTGCAAACTGGGAGCCATTATTGAATCCCCAAATGATGTGGATACTCTACAAAAGGGCCTTACAGAAACAGATGCTTGGTGCCAGAGCCATGGGCTCAAGCTCAATGCCAAGAAATGTATTGTTATCCCCTTTGGGAAAAACATGTATCCATGAATTACCATATAGGTGGCAGTACACTAAACACAGAAAGTGTGATAAGAGACTTAGGGACACAGGTGGACAGTGGTCTCACTTTCGATAACCACATCGCCACAACAGTCAGGAAATCCTTCTATGTGGCACACCTCATCACGAAGGGCTTTTCATCCAGAAAAAGGAGGTCATTGTCCCACTGTACTCATCCCTCATTAGACCCATTATAGAATACAATGCCCCATTTGGTATGTACCTCTCAAGACATCTACAACAACTGGAAAGGCCTCAGAAATACCTCACTAAAAGAATCACAGGCCTAAAGCAGATGCCCTACGCTGACCGCCTTAAAAACTCCAGCTATACTCTGTTGCATATCGTCTACTCAGAGGCAATCTCTGCTTAACATACAAGGCCATGTCAAACCCAGAGCTGTTGGATATGCTACACTTAAAGAAATCCCAATCCCTCAGAGCTACACGCTCCAGGGATCTAAACCTTGTCATCACAATAAACAAAACATGCTGGAGGGATAGGTTCCTGACCCAGAGACTCCCCAGACTCTGGAATAGATTGCCCATACATGTCAAGCAGAGTGTCTCTTTGGACCTCTTCAAGAGGAACCTTGACGATTGGATGGGAGAAAGGAAATTCACCCCAGGGATCACGTCAGTCACCCTGCTAGACAGGGGTCCAGGAAAGTAAATAATGTGGGAAGAAATAGCCAGGGAATTGTTATGGCTAGGCTTGTATAGGCCCTAGGGCTGATAGCCTAGTACCAACCTATGAACCTATGAACCTATGAACCTATCCTCTGTATTAGTGTTTCATGATTTCCTGGTTTTAGAAATGTCTCATGTAAGAGCTGCCTTACAAATTGTTCTCATTCACTGTTGCTTATTTCTTCTTATATTCCTATTATCCTGATGTAACTCCTTCTTGAGCAATTTTCAAGATCATCCATTTTTTTCCTTCAGTCTTGTTTATTATATAGGTTAGCATAATTATTCTAAGAATCTATCCCTGCAGCTCATCTTTAATTGCAGCTTCATCTTCATCCAGATTTTGCAGCTATCCTTTTAAACTTTCCCTTCTGTTTTTTGCTGTTTTAGTGTTTGTTTCAAGGAACTCCCATCCTGGCCTTCTGTGATTAACGTTTTAAATAAAATGCATGATTGCTTGTTCTTATTTTCAGGTTTGAAAAAGGACATCTGTTTCTCCCTATGTTCTGCTTAGCCACCCTTCTTTCTTGGTCATTTTCCATCCTTGGGAACATAGTTTTTATCCAAGTTTCTGTAGGCCCTGACCAGAGCTTTGGGTTTAGTTAGCCATCTTGGCTGGATACTCTAGCACCTCCTCTTATAATACATGGGAATAATTCACCTTTAAATTAATCTTAGGTGTCTGTTAGTATTAAATACATGGGAACGGCTCGTTATATAACCATACTGAAGTGTCAGGCAGTAAATAATTTGTGGAAACAACAGTTCCTCCCTAGGCTAACCTGAAGTATCTCTCAGCGTGTAATACATGGAAACAGCTCACTTGATTCAGGAATGATGGCAAACATTTATGGGTCACATCTTGGTCTCATAAAATCAATTCTAGGACTAGGACTATGCCATCCTCCCTCTCCAAGGTGCAAGGAAAATGTATCCAAACCCAACTTCACCAGTTCATCACCAATGACAACTTACTACCTCCCACACAACATAGTTTCCACCCAAATTACCACCGTAAACCACAACAGAAGTGTAGACAACCTGTTATCTGCACTATTACGCAGCCTCTCAAAAGCATTTAACTCAACCTCCCATACTAGCTTGGTTCAAAAGCTTGCCTTCCTGGGGCTGGAAACATTATCACTCTCCTGCAGGAAAAGCTACCACAAGCTATAAAATGATAGTTTCTCTTCCTTTCTCCTCATGTCAGTAGAAGTAACACAGAGATCCATTCTTAGATCCCTACTCTTTAACATATTCATTAATGATCTAATTAATTAATTAATGGTCATAGACAGTAAACATACTTCTATCATTCAGAATGCAAAAGACATGACATTCCTCTGCATATCTGAAATATACATTCAGCTTGAAAAGCTTACCCAGGAATTTCTCATCTGTTTGAAGCTTGGCTCTCTAACTTTCAACTGTTTATGAATCCCTCCAAAATTTAAAGTAATCATATTTACCCCCCAACATCTCTTTAACCAAAAGATAATCTTCACCCTAAGTTCCTCGAACAATACAAAAATTGAGCTACTATCTAATATTAAGCTGTTAAAAGTCCATGATGATGAACAAATAAAATGTGACTACCATATAAACAAAGCAGTTAAGAAAACCATTCAGAAGCTAGGCTCATTGTACAGGATCTATCCTTATTTAACAAATTTTGAAAGAAACCATATTGCCTCAGCCTGCATGCTTTCTGCGCATTTCTGTACTTCTCCTGTACTGATTTAACTACAAGATTCAAATTTCAAACTCCAATGTCATAATAAAGCCACACAATTTGCCACCAATTTACTTTTAAAGCAAATGACAGCCTTAGTAAGCTTTTATATCTAGATCTATCCCCAACAACATAGCCTACTCACAGTTAGTAACTACACACAAACTCACCTACAAACTGACCAGTGCCCAGCCCAAAACAACATTCTTCAGCATGAACCCCCAAACAGACAGCTACACTCCACTAATAAGCTACTTCTCCATTTAACCCCACTTACTAATTTAGCTGGTGAAGTACTCCCACTACATATCCAAAAATAGAACTCGGTGCACCCACTACTTAGATAAAAGGACAATAACAAATGTTTCAAACCTGGGATATAGCTAAGTACTAGGCTAGCTGCCCTTGTCGGGTATTTATTTATTGACATTTGTTTACCAGGAAATTCTGATTGGGTAGGAGCCCATTTTCAGGGGAGGCCTGGAGATAAAAGCTCCAAAGTATTACAAAACATTTTAAGAATAATAATTATGCACTCATTAAAAATAATACAGAAACAAATGTAGTTTAAATAATTATAACAAATTAGACGATATGAAAACATTGATTAAAGAGCAGATCCATGTTACATGACAATGATTTAACAGTTACAGACATTTTAGCCTGTTTATAGAGAAATTAAAGGTAAGTTGGTATAATACAAACAGGAATTGCAATATAAAGTGAGAGAAAAGCAGGATTATGGTATATTTAGAGAGAAAGCCAGGAGAGAGAAATTGATAAATGTAAGGAAGTGGGTGAAGAAGAGAGAGTGAGGAGATATAAGGCATGAACGGGTATTTGTTCACATTTAGGGATATAGTTTATGCTGGTGTTGAGCAAGAACAGAAACAGCCTTTGGCTCGGATGTCTTTCAGAGCTGTTTTAAAGGATGGGAGGGAGGGTATTGACCCAATGTATAGAGATAAGGAGTCCCAGGCCTTAGCAACATGGTACAAGTATAGACAATGCCCAGGAGATTTGCTAGGTTTGTGGACACACAGGAGTTTTTGGTTCTCGGATCATAATGTCTGACTAGGAATATTATTGTGCAGAATGTTATTTAGTGCCGGATAGGCAGATGGATTCTATATAGTTTTATAGGTGGTAAGAAGCTATGTACTATATGTTGGTTGATGGGGTAGTTCGAACCAGTTTAGGCTTTTTAGTGCTATACAGTGGTGGGTTCTGAAAGGGATATTTGCTACAAATTTATCAACTTTGTTATAGCATTTTTAAAATTTTGAATTTTAAAGATACCTGGTGGTTAGTAAGGATGTGCCAGTAGCTAAGCCAATTTGGTCATGACCTTCTGGGAAGAAAAACAGTGATTAGGTTCACAGCCTGGAAGGGAACGTGTTTCCTTGCCTGGAAGGGGACATGTTTCCTTTTATTGTGGATTTGTTGACAACCTTTTCCTGTTTTGGCAGAGAACATATTAGGTTCACAGCCTGGAAGGGAACTTGTTTCCTTTTATTGTGGATTTGTTGACAACCTTTTCCTGTTTTGGCAGAGAACATATTAGGTTCACAACCTGGAAGGGAACATGTTTCCTTTTATTGTGGATTTGTTGACAACCTTTTCCTGTTTTGGCAGGGAACATAATAGGTTCACAGCCTGGAAGGGAACGTGTTTCCTTTTATTGTGGATTTGTTGACAACCTTTTCCTGTTTTGGCAGGGAACATATTAGGTTCACAGCCTGGAAGGGAACTTGTTTCCTTTTATTGTGGATTTGTTGACAACCTTTTCCTGTTTTGGCAGGGAACAAAGCAAGAGCACTGGAACCATAGAGCGAGGGGGCGGGGAACCCCCCCACCTTTTTGCAGACTCTGTCCCATTATTTTTGTTTTCCGCGCCACCCAACTGCCACGATGACATCAGTTTGCAAGCGCCGCCATGATGACATCAGCACTTATGTCTGGTTTGTGAGCGGGAATGGCAAGGATTAGCTGCTGGTGTTTTGGGAGTGGTTTCAGAAGCTGCTGCTGCCTAATGGAAAGGGATTTATCGTGTGGACTGTGATTGTAGAGTGGAACGGGTGAGATGTACTTTCATAAGTTGAATACTGTCGGATCAGAGTGAGTATGGTGTGTGTGTGTGTGTGTGTGTGTGTGTGTGTGTGTGTGTGTGTGTGTGTGTGTGTGAGTGTGTGTGTGTGTGTGTGTGTGTGTGTGTGTGTGTGTGTGTGTGTGTGTGTGTGTGTGTGTGTCCATCTACCTGTCTGCGCACGTGTTTGTCTACATGTCTTACAGTGACAAATGCATATTCAGTATGCAGAAGATCAAATTACTTTTGAATATTGAAGGACTCTTCTGTCATTTTGGGGAGGATCACTGGGACAGTATCTGAGAACTTGTGTGCTTTGTTAATAGTACTTGATCGATTCTGCATCAGTCTATCTTGAACATGAGCCTTCTACTCTTGAGTCATCAATGAAGCAGATGTAGGAATTATAGATTTCCGCTTATGACCCATGAGTAGTTATGCTGCTGACAGACCAATACATTGCAGTGCAGTTTTTATGAACTGCAGTAAAAATTATATGGCAGTCAGTTACTACTATGTGTCTTTGTGAAATGCTCAAATGTTTGGAACTCTTTTAATGTTCATCACTGACTCTGCATTAGACTGTACATACCATGGAGTTGCATATTATGGACCAATGTATGAAATGCTGACATCTGCAATGCAAAGCTTTCCAAATATACACTTCAGTTTCTTAATGACTCATTTACTTATAGCTTCAGTCATTTTATCAATTTCTGGAAACCTGGAGGAGTAATCAACACGTCGGGTTCATATCATCCATGCAATGGAAATATTTTACATCCTTGGATTATGGTTATTATGGAACTCAATTTGATATTGCTGGTTCATACAGATTTTTTTCCCTTATATGACCTGCACATGACACATTGCAGCAGAAATTATTCTACCGTCCCTGACATGTCTGGCTGAAAAATATACAATGTCCTCTTTCTTGCAGTTAGCAACTCTCAAACATGACTCATACATTTTATTCAGCATGTCATAGGTAACTGATTTGGATCAATAAACGTATGTGCTTTAGAGAACAGACCTGGAATATAACTTACATCTTACTTTCCATGAAAAATAAATTTGAACTTCCCTAGAAGTGCAGTTTCCAGCTCTGACTATCCTTTCTTAGAATTTTCTTTTAACAGTCAACGTCTGGATTTTCCTTAGTATATCTCTAAAATGATCCCCGCTCCTTTCTCTGTTGAGTAATTGATGAATTGCCCTTTTACCTTCTGGTCTGTCTCCCAAAGGATCCCTATTGAGTTCCTGCTAGTATGTACAATGTAACTTATCTGCTATATGCATTTGATCTCCTGGGTCATAAATAACATACAGATTTAACAGTATTGATTGTAGCCTTGGTAGAAAGTTATGCAAGGACTTTTAGAATGTGCACTTTAAAGACTTAGCTTCACTCTCATCTCTGTTATATTTGGCATGGATATACTTATACAATTCATCATAGCCATAAAAAATCACAAACATTTTCTAATCTTCTTCTAATGTTTCTTTTGGTAGTTAATGAATGCTCTTGACACACATGCCATAAGAATTCCTTCCAACAGAATTAGGCCACTTATACCAGTCTGACTAACATCAGCATATAAACTGAAGGACCTTTTACAACTAGGTACATTATGATGGGTCAGCAACTTAATAATTTCATTACTAACCAGTCAGATATGAAAGTGAAAACATATGCTTAAAACTTCAGGAAGGTATATAAAAGGAAACAATTGCATGGAGACACATAAAATGCTTGATATTTAACTGTACTAAAATTAATGAATCATAGCACTGTTAACTTCATAAAATGCTAATACAATTCATCCAGTTATGGACTAAAGACAGTTTGGAAATTTAAGTGGCTTCTTTTGCACAATGACTCAACATATGCAGTAAATGCAGTCTCTAGGTGCATTTAGATTGCTCTGTTTTAGTACCTTACCATTCCTAATGGCGCATTTTTCTTTAAGTGATTGAGATAAATCCATCTTGACTTATGAAATTACCTCTTCCTAGAGTTTCCTCAGTTATCTGCAGTTTTGTCTACAAGTGTGTGTGAGTGTGTGTGTGTGTGTGTGTGTGTGTGTGTGTGTGTGTGTGTGTGTGTGTGTGTGTGTGTGTGTAAATGCCCCCAACAGGATACATCTGGTGGCTAGAGGTACTCAGGCTCAAACCCTGTACCTTGGGTACTGGGAAAAAAGAGCCTAAAGTCCCTAGTCACCATCACTTGTGAATGTATGCCTCACATTTTTGTTCTGTTCCTCTGGTTTGCAGGAGTGGTAAAACAAAACCTTTTATTCTAGTAATTTTTCTAAGGTTATAAAATCAGTATTTGAAATGTGTCCCTATTTTGGGGCTGTATTCCCCCATTAATGGCTTTGTTCTGTATTTTTGTGCTAAGAGGTTGAGAGCTATGGTGACTGAGAAGTGAGAACCGAATTCACTAAATGATATGATAGCCATTTAAGTTTGTCTTCCTGTCTTTCAAGAAACTGCTGGTTTAGCTTAGTGGTAGTGCACAGGGATCTGGGTTCAAGACTTGGCAGTGAAATGCATGGTGTTAACTCAACATTTTATGCAAGCAACTTTCCAAAATTATACAAACAATGTTTAAAATGCGTGACTGGTTTTTGACCTTTTGCCCCCCCTCCCAATTGAAAATATGTTCAAGAAGCCATGCAACATGCCTATGGCTTACACTACTGTGATTCTGAATTTATATATTGTGTGTAGAAGTAGACTGTTATCATGGAAATGTTCTGAATAGAGCAGTTTAGTCATTATTGGTGCATGCATTTTGCTTCATTTCTTACTGGAAAAATGTTCAAACAATACATTTAAAATGCAGTTGTGTGGAAGTAGACCTTTATGATGGAAATGTTCTGAATAGGGCAGTTTTGTCATTATTGGTGCATGCATTTTGCTTCATTGCCTACTGGAAAAATGTTCAAACAATAAATTTAAAATGCATTTGTGTGGAAGTAGACCTTTATGATGGAAATGTTCTGAATAGGGCAGTTTTGTCATTATTGGTGCATGAATTTTGCTTCATTGCCTACTGGGAAAATGTTCAAACAATAAATTTAAAATGCAGTTGTGTGGAAGTAGACCTTTATGATGGAAATGTGAATAGGGCAGTTTTGTCAGTATTGGTGCATGCATTTTGCTTCATTGCCTACTGGAAAAATGTTCAAACAATAAATTTAAAATGCAATTGTGTGTGGAAGTAGACTGTTATCATGGAAATGTTCTGAATAGGGCAGTTTTTGTCATTATTGATTAATGCATTTTTGTTTCATTGCCTACTGCAAAAATGTTTAAACAATAAAATTAAAATATGCTCTAACTTAAGTCTAACAAGTGTGCTGTACTGTACAAGGAATATAATTTAATACAATCAGGAAGGTGAATCAAGGAATGCATACATGCATGTGTGACCCTAAAAATGTGTTTGAAAACAGCCCAGAGGAACGTGTGAAAGGCTCAAAATTACGGGCAGATTTTAAGCTTTACTCTTGTTACCAAAGCAATGGATGAAGGTAAAACAGTTCACACCACATTACCTTGACCTGGCCAAGCCTTTTGACACAATGCCCTACTCAGGTGTAGTGCAAAAGATGAATAATGTAGGAGCAAACACTTACATCACCAGCTGCACTGATGAATAATGTAGCAGCAAACACTTACATCACCAGCTGCACTGCCAACTTGGCTCACAGGCTGCAGGAGATCAAAACAGGGGATGAGACCAGTCAATACGGTGCTGAGACTTTTTTCTGTTTGGCATATACATCTCAAAAGTAAAAGGAAATACCAAAGAGCTTTGACCAGCTAAGTTTGAGATGACTGCAAGCTAGGAGAAGTTATTGAATCCCCAAATGACTTAACCATCATTCAGGAAGGTTTGTCCCAAATAACTGGTGTCAAAACAATACCCTCTGAGAACTGATCCAATTGTTTGGCATTTGGAAACTTGTGTACAGTGACCTAGCTTTTGACCAACATGTGCCCAGAGTCATAAGAAAGCCTTTCTATATTGCACAGCTTATAAACAAATTGATTGTGACTAGATCTAGAGATGTTGTTGTCCCCCTTTGCATAGCTGTCATTATGTCAAATGCCCACTTTGGCATGTATCTGTCCAGCCCCATGTAACAATTGGAATACCTTCAGAGATACCTTATGAAAAGGATACAAGTCCTAAACAAAAGGTATCGCATGGACCACCTCAAAGATTTATTACTATACTCAGTATCCTACAGAGTACTTAGAGGTGACATGTCTGGCATACAAAGCATCTTCCGACATAATACATATGGACCTACTGAACATCAGCAAGTAAAATGGCATCAGAAATACTCAGTCCAGGTATCAAAACTGAATGTTGTGGAGAGATGGATATATATTACAGAGGCTACCACTGTTCTGGAACAGACTAGCCATAAAAATAAAGCAAAGCTCATCCATCCATATTCAAATGCAACTTGGATCTAAGGATGGGTAATAGAAAATGTACCCCAGAATTTCCCCTCGTGCCACTAATGGATAGAGGCAGTTCCTAAATGCAGCATCCCTTACATGGCCCCCTCAAATTGTCTATGGTATGATCACAGTTGTTCTCACTAGGGCTAATATACAATTATCAGCCATGGGGATAGCTAAGACCAATCAGAAAATGTTAATTCAAGCACCAAAAGGGAATTGGCTATGCTTAAAATGTCCTCCAAGTGAACCTATGTTGTGGTAGCAAATCGTTATAAAAAATTACCCTTTTTAGTTCACTAAGTGCCCGTCAACCCCCCCCCCCCAAGTCTTTAACAGCTTCCAGCGCCTATGGAACAAAGACAGAACTAAGTGCCTTTGTGAATTATTTAAATCCAAGCTGTAGCTTCTTGGAATTTACCTTTACTATTTCAGATTCTAACATTGATTTTTCAGATGTCCAGATTATTACCGACGATAATGACATCTTGTATGCTCGATATATTGAAAGGAATGCTACCGTACAGCTTATTTACATCGAGAAAGCATGCATTCTAAGCATGTCTTTAAAAATATCTTGAAGGGACAAACATTAAGGAACAGCAGGCTCACTCTCACGATAGTGAACTAGAAGAGAGATTAGACATTGTTAAGAAGGAGTGTTTAATAAGAGGCTATAAGGAAATGGACATTACATTAGTACATGATGAAGTTAAAAGGGGCTGGAATAGTCTGGAAAAACCTTATTTTTCACTACCCCATACATGTAATCGTAAGAAGGATAGCTTAAGTAAAGGGATACCGTTTTCACTTACCTATTCTACAGATGATCAGGTTATTAGGAATATAATACGGAAACACTGACATGTGTTACAAGTGGAACCAGCTATAGCCCAGTTAGTGGGGCCCAGTCCACTTTTTGGTTTCAAAAATAAACATTCTTTTAAACGTAATCTTTGTTATCCTAGGAATGGTGCAGAGACATTAGATAACACAGGGGAGGTTGGCACGAGGAAATGTGGAGCTTGCTCTTTTTTGTCATTTAATCAATGAGTCAACAATATTTGCACATCCACACATTGGCAAAACATATATCACTTCATTGTTATTCAGTTTCTGTCTTATACAAGTGGTACAGTGAATTATTTTCTGCTTAAACTGTGAGCTTTGGCCAGCTAAGACTTGTATGCAATCAACTGAATGCATAAGTGAAGTTAAGTAAATTTTTATCTGCACTTTTTTCAAATAATACACAACTTAAACTAATTTGTTTGTGTTGCATTGAGCAATATCTAGCTGGAAGTTGTGACTCGTTTTTTTCAGTAGGTCCCCACCCACCCTCTCTGTTTTTGTTTTGGTGTTAATCTCGGTGGCTTGGAAACTGCCCGCCCCTCCTGTAAATTTGCACTTGGATACTCTTCCTGGGCCCATCTCATTTGCTCACTCAAAAAAAAAATGATCTGCTTTTACTGTATTTGTGTTTCTTCCTACTTTATTTTGCTTTTGCGTCATCTTAAAAGTACTCAATTATATTTATTACTGCTTGGTGTAACTCATTCTAAGCCTTTTAGTTTAAGCACTTGGGCTTCAGACCAGTTGTTTTACATTAAGAAGGTTTGTGGTCTGCACTGCAGTGGCAGAACAGGTAGCTTACATCCTTCTAAGTTGGGATCTGTTGATTGAGGGCTCAGTGTCTGTTATTCTAAAAGTGTATTAATTCTGGTTTAAGCACTTGGGCTTCAGGCCAGTTATTTTACATTAAGAGGTTCATGGTCTGCACTCTTGTGGGAGGAGAGGCTGGACTCTGCCCTTCTGAGATGGGAATTTCTGGTTAAAGGCTTATAGTGCCTGCATATTTGAACTGCTTCTTACTGAAATTGGTACACCTTGTTTGCTGTAGCATAGACTAGATCCAGGCCTGCTGAATCTAGCTTTGTTTGTATAACTTGAGCACTAATCCAGGCATTCTTTAAAGTATTCAATTGTATTTATTACTGCTTGGTAGTAACTTGATTAAAGTGTAGCTATCATTCTAAGTCTTTAGGATTAAGCACTTGGGCTTCAGACCAGTTGTTTTACATTAGGAAGGTTTGTGGCCTGCACTGTGGTGGCAGGACAGGTAGCTTACATCCTTCTAAGTTGGGAACTGCTGATTGAGGGCTCAGTGTCTGTTATTCTAAAAGTGTATTAGTTCTGGTTTAAGCACTTGGGCTTCAGGCCAGTTATTTTACATTAAGAAGGTTCGTGGTATGCACTTTTGTGGGAGGAGAGGTTGGACTCTGCCCTTCTGAGCTTGGAATTTCTGGTTAAAGGCTTATAGTGCCTGCATATTTGAACTGTTTCTTACTGAAATTGGTACACCTTGTTTGCTGTAGCATATACTAGATCCAGGCCTGCTGAATCTAGCTTTGTTTGTATGCTTATTGTTTGTTTGCTTGTTATTTCCCTGAAACGCTAATTCCACCTAAAACATGGCTTTTCAGCACTTCTGTGGATCCCTATTGATATCTGCATTGCTTACTGTACTTATTTCCTTGTTTCACTTGAAAGAAAGTTACTGTTTGTCATTTTTGCATTTAAGTTACCTGTAACACATTGCATTTAAGTTACCTGGCACTTGCTCACTAAAGCAATTATATGTCAGCACTAAAAAATTAAAAGCATTACACCCGCACAAACTCCCCTTGAATACCTTGTTCCCCATTGGCCCTTTTTTCAATTATAAAGGAATTCCCAATACTATTCTAGCATGTCCAAAGGTCAGTTGTCAATCTCTTCTCCGGTCCAGCTGGTGAATCTGGGAATCTTGAGGCAATGTTACAACTGCCTCATATACACAGACAACCCTCTCCTCCTCCCAACAAATTCCAACACATGTGAGAGATGCAACCATATAGCCAAACTGGAGGCTAAGCTCTCTCAACTCAGTACTGGCGTAACCAGTCAGGAGGAGAAGGAAACCATACTTGCTACAATTCCAGTCTCACATAGACCTACCATGACAGCAAACCAAACACATAAACACACAAAAACATACTCGGAGGCTCTAAATAAAAATCTGCCTAAGCAGCAGAGACCTCCAAAGCAGACACCCAAGCAACAACTACCCCAAAACAAAACACATGCAACACATAGCTCACAAAGCCAGTGTGCCGAGCAGTCACAGCCCTTAAGGCTAAACAACACATCTGATACACTTGTAATAGGTGACTCTATCATCAGGCACACTGACGTCCCGCTCACCAGGCTGAACATGGAGAAGGTCATGCTGAGCTGCCTGTCAGGCGCTAGGATCTGCGACATAACACAAGCACTCAGGTCACTCCAAGGCAAGTACAAATATGACTTAGTCATTGTCAATGCTGGTGTGAATGACCTGAGACATACCTCCCTGGACTACATGAAAAGAGACATAGAGGAGCTCTCTGAGCATGTAGCCCAGGCCAGTATGACCCTGACCTTGAGTAGCATCTTACCCTCACCAAGAATGATGCCACAATATGAAGACAAGATGATCAATTTCAACAATTGGCTTAAGTATTGGTGTCATTCAAAGGGGATCCAATGCCTGTCAGCCTGGGATGACATGCTCGACAAGCCACGATGCTTCGCTAGGGATGGCTTGCACCTGTCACCCCTGGGTTTTTGGATATTGGCAAAGGCTCTTGCTACCCAAATAGTGCCTGTTTTAGGCAAGGCTCAAAAGACAAACCCACCTCCATAGGTATCACAAGGGATAAGAATCTAAGAGTAATGTTACTCAACGCCAGACGTCTAAACCTCAAGATGCACACACTCAAAACTCTCCTTAGCATGGAGAACATCGATATCTGTGCAGTAACAGAAACCTGGTTCAAGGCTCCCGAGAGCACCCCAGCACTACCAGGTTATACGTCATACCATGCTTTTCGCACCCAAAACTTGGACCGAACCACAAAAGGAGGGGGAGTATCAATATTTGTCAAAGATACCCACACCTCCAGTTTGGTGGCACAGCACAAAGCATCAGAGACTAACCATGTGCAACTAACAGTGGGTAAAACTGCCTTACAGTTTATAGCCTGCTACAGACCACCCTCCCAAGCCCAGGAACCCCACTCGACCTTCCTGAGAACACTGGAAAATATGAAGGTCTCTCCAAACACCATTATATTGGGCGACTTCAACTACCCAAACATAGACTGGGAGCATTACTCTAGCTTCAACACCCTAGCCCAAAGGTTCTTAGAATTTATAAACTCAAATGCTATGGAACAACTTGTTACCACTCTCACAAGAGGGGAAAACATACTGGACCTGATCATCACCAACATGGGGACTCTATGCTCCACACCAGAAGTGTATCCCTCACTGGTAAAATCAGACCATAAACTAATCTCACTGGATATTCACATCCCGACCCCACCCCCTGCCCAGAAAACCACAGTGAAAAACTTCTCTAAAACAAATTTCACACTCCTCAAAACCGAGGTGGAATCCTTCAAAGCCCTCAGGCCTGTGGAAAATATGGCCCAGACTGCAGAATCCTTTATAAATGCATTCTATGAACACCTTCAGGAATGCATGGATCATGCAATCCCAAATAAAACCAAGACCCAATCCTCCAAAGTCAGACGTCCTGTCTGGTGGACCCCAGCCATAAACAAATTATACAATAGAAGGAGGAAGCTAATACATGATAGAGCAAAATCCCAAAAAGGGAAGGCATCTCTGAGTAGTATTAGCAAAATACTACGGGCACTCATAAAATCGTCTATGGCCAGCTTAGAGAGAAAAATTGCACAGGACACTAAGGATAATCACAAGGCTTTCTTTAGTTATGTTAGGAACCTGGGTGGGAATTCCCAGATATGCTCAGAATTAGTCCAAAATGACAAAAAATACACCGAACCCACAGACATTGCCAATATCCTAGCTGACAGGTTCAGCACAAACTCCCCCCCCTCCCCACCAAAAGGGCAAATATCTATCCCAGCAGAGTGCTGCCCCCCTGACATCTCAGATGCTCAGGTAAGAGCCACCCTCTCTAAAGCAAAAAACACAGCATCAATGGGACCAGACGGTGTCCCGGGCTGTGTCCTACATGAACTCCAAGAAGAGCTAAACCCAAACATAAAACTACTGTTCATTCTCAGCCTTACTACAGGATATGTACCCAAAGAGTGGCGTACAGCAACAGTGGTCCCTCTCCACAAAGGTGGTGCCTCAACGGATCCTGGAAACTATCGCCCCATAAGCCTGACTAGCTTGGCCTGCAAAGCTATGGAAAGGATTATCATGGACCTCATAAATAAAGATATTGGGGACCTACAGACACTGGATCCTACCTTTGTTAAGGGCAGATCCTGCTTCTTAAACCTGGTCGATTTCTTAGTTTCATAGTTTCATAGTTTAGTACTAGGCTATCTGCCCTGGGGCATTTGTAAGCCTAGCCATAGTGATGTGGCTTTCACCACCCCATGAAATGGTACAAAAATGCACAGAATAGATTTAGAATACTGTGCCTCTGTCTAGTAGTGACACAGTGAAGGTCCCCTTATATAATAGAATTAGTTTACTGTGCCCCTGTCTAGTAGTGACACAGATGTGACCCCTGGGGTAAACTTATGATCTCCCATCCACTCATCAATATTTCTCTTGAAGAGAGTTAGTGAGGGGCTCTGCCTAACATGAACTGGGATTTTGTTCCAGAGCATGGGAAGCCTCTGGGTTATGAATCTATCCCTCCAGCATGTCCTATTCATACTTGTGCCAAGGTTTAAGTCTTTAGCTCTCGTGGTTCTGATGGATTTGGATTTTTTGAGGTGGAGCATGTCCATCAGTTCCTGATTGGACATGGCCTTGTACGTCAGGCACAGATAACCTCTGAGCAAGCGGTATGCTACTGAATAGAGCTGGAGTTTCTTTAGTCTGGCAGAATAAGACATATGTTGGAGACCCTTGATCCTCTTTATGAGGTACTTTTGTGGTCTCTCCAGCTGTTGCAAATGCCAGGTGAGGTACATACCAAATGGGGCATTGTACTCAATCATGGGTCTGATGAGGGAGGAGTATACGGGTACAATGACATCCTTGGATCTGGATGTGAATCCCTTCATGATAAGGTGTGCAAGGTAGAATGTCTTTCTAACTACTTTGGCAAAGTGGGTGTCAAATGAGAGGTCGCTGTCGACTTGGGTCCCTAGGTCTCTGATTACTTTTTCCGTACTCAGTGGGTTGCTGTCTATGTGATAATTTTTGGGTACTTTGTTTTTCCCAAAGGGGATGACTATACATTTTTTGGCATTTAGTTTAAGGCCATGACTCTGGCACCAGTTGTCCGTTTCTGTGAGGCCTTTTTGTAGGATGTATGTCTCCGCTGGTGTATCGATTATGGCGCCTAGTTTGCAGTCATCTGCAAACTTTGTCAGCCACAACCCTCCCATGTTTGCTTTAACATCTGAGAAATAAATGCTGAACAAGAGGGGTCCCAGGACAGATCCCTGTGGGACACCACTTGTGACTGGCTTTGAGTCTGACATTGCTCTAGCAATTTTAACTTTATGGTTTCTGTCCTTTAGCCAGTTTGCAACCCATATAGTGACATAAGGGTTTACATTTAAGCTGTTGAGCTTATCTATGATGCCTGAGTGGGGTATTGTGTTGAAGGCTTTAGCCAAGTCCAGGTAGGCTGTACGGACTGCTTTGCCCTCATCAATGGCTCTAGTGACTGTTTCAAAAAAGTCAACCAGGTTCAAAAGGCAGGATCTGCCCTTTACAAAGCTGAACTGGGTGGGATCAAGTGTCTGTAGGTCCCCAATGTCTCTGTTTATGAGTTCCATAATGATTCTTTCCATAGCTTTGCAGACCAGGCTGGTTAAGCTTATGAGGCGGTAGTTCCCAGGGTCTGTAGAGGTACTCCCTTTGTGGAGTGGGAACACTGTTGCTGTACGCCAGTGTTCAGGTACATATCCTGTAGTAAGGCTAAGGTTAAATAGCATTTTTATGTGCGGGTTTAGCTCCTCTTGGAGTTCACGTAGCATGCAACCCGGGATACCGTCAGGTCCCATTGATGCTGAACTAACTCTGAGCATATCTGAGGGTTTCCACCCAGGTTTCTAACATAGCTGAAGAAGGCTTTGTGGTTATCTTTAGTGTCCTTAGCGATTTTTCTCTCAAAGTTGGCCTTGGATATTTTTATGAGAGAACGTAGTTTTCTGCTAATGTTGATCAGAGATGTCTTCCCTTTATGGGATTTTGCTCTGTCGTGCAGTAGCTTCCTTCTTTTGTTATACAATTTGTTAATGGCTGAGGTCCACCAGACAAAACACTTGCCTTTGGTGGAGAGGGACTTGGATTTATTTGGGATTGCATGATCCATGCATTCTTGGAGATGTCCATAGAAATCATTTGTGAAGGATTCAGTATTGTGGGATGTGGTATCCACTGGCCCAGTGGGCTTAAAGGATACCATCTCAGTCTTAAGAAGAGTGAAGTCTGCTTTTGAGAAGTTTTTCACTGTGGTCTTTTGTGCTGGGGGTGGAGGTGGGATATGTATATCCAGGGTGATTAGTTTGTGGTCAGATCTCACTAGTGAGGGGTATACCTCCGGTGTGGAGCATTTTTTCCCCATGTTTGTGATGATCAGGTCTAGTATATTATCTCCCCTAGTGGGAGAGGTGACTAGTTGTTCCAGTGCATTTGAATTTATGAATTCCAGGAACCTTTGGGCAAGGGTGTTAGGGCTAGAATAATGTACCCAATCTATGTTAGGGTAGTTGATGTCTCCCAGTATGATGGTATTTTGTGATACATTCATATCCTCCAATGTCTTCAGGAAGGCTGAGTGGGGTTCCTGAGATTGGGAGGGTGGTCTGTAACATGCTACGAGTTGTATAACAGTTTTGCCTATGGTTAGTTGCACCTGTATGGTCTCCGATGCTTCATGTGTTGCTACTAACCTGGAGGTGTGGGTGTCCTTGATGAATATGGACACTCCCCCTCCCTTTGTGGTTCGGCCTGGGTTTTGGGGCCGAAAAGCATGATACGAGGTATAGCCTGGTAGCACTGGGGTGCTCTCAGGAGCCTTGAATCAGGTTTCAGTTACTGCATAGACGTCGATGTTCTCCATACTGAGGAGTGCATCGAGTGCCTGCATCTTGTGATTTAGACTTCTGGCATTGAGCAGCATTACCCTTAGTTTTTTTCCATTTTTGTTTTCTAAGGAGGTGGGTTTGTCTTTTGAGCCTTGCCTAAAAAAGGCACTATGGGGGTGGCAAGAGCCTTAGCCGATATCCGGAAGCCCAGTGGTGACAGGTGCAAGCCGTCCCTTGTGAAGCAGCGTGGCTTGTCCAACATGTCATCCCAAGCAGACAGACATTGGATCCCCTTAGAATGACACCAGTACTTGAGCTAATTATTAAAGCTGATCATCTTGTCTTTGCATTGAGGCATCATTCTTGGTGAGGGCAAGATGCTGCTCAGGGTCAGGGTCATACCAGCCTGGGCTACATAATCAGAGAAATCTTTGAAACAGTCACCAAGGCCATTGACGAGGGGAGGTGGTCCACACAGCCTACCTGGACCTCACAAAAGCCTTCGATACAATACCCCACTCTGGCATTATAGATAAGCTCACCAGCTTAAACATAAACCCCTATGTCACTAGATGGGTTACAAACTGGCTCAAGGACAGAACCCACATGGTTAGAATTGCTGGAGCCATGTCAGACTCCAAACCAGTTACAAGTGGCGTCCCACAAGGCTCAGTCCTGGGACCTCTCTTGTTCTGTATATATTTCTCGGAGGTACAGGCTAACACGGAAGGACTGTGGCTGACCAAGTTCGCAGATGACTGCAAACTTGGCGCCATGATAGACTCTCCAGCCGACACAAGCATCCTCCAAAAGGGCCTCATAGAAACAGACAACTGGTGCCAGAGCCATGGCCTCAAGCTAAACGCCAAAAAGTGTATAGTCATCCCCTTTGGCAAAAACAAAGTGCCCACAAATTACCACATAGGCGGTTAATCCATTAAGTATGGAAGAAGTAATTAGGGACCTGGGGACCCAAGTTGATAGCAATCTCTCATCTGACAACCACGTGGCCAAAGTGGTTAGAAAAACATTTTATATAGCCCACCTAATCATGAAGGGATTCACATCTAGATCAGGGGAGGTCATCGTGCCTCTTTACGCATCCCTCATCAGGCCCATAATTGAGTACAATGCCCCTTTTGGGATGTACCTTACCAGACACCTGCAGCAACTGGAAAGACCCCAAAAGTACCTCACCAAGAGGATCAAAGGGCTCAAACAGATGCCATATGCTGCCCGGTTAAAGAAACTCCAGCTCTACTCAGTGGCATACTGCCTGCTCAGAGGCGATCTGTGCCTGACGTATGAAGCCATGTCCAACCTGGAATTAATGGACATGATGCACCTCAGAAAATCCAAATCCATCGAGCTATGTGCTCGAGAGACTTGAACCTCAGCACTGAAATAAATAGGACATGCTGGAGGGACAGATTCATAGCCCAGAGGCTCCCTTCACTCCAGAATAAAATCCCAGTCCAGGTTAGGCAGAGTCCTTCATTGACTCTCTTCAAGAGGAATCTTGATGAGTGGATGGGAGATCGTAGGTTTACCCCGGGTATCACTTCTGTGTCACTGTTAGACAGAGGCACAGTATACTAACCTCAAAAAAGGGCATAGCAAAATTAATTTAAAATGGGTGGCGAAAGCCAAACACACTCTGGCTAGGCTTATAAATGCCCTAGGGCAAATAGCCTAGTATAAACCTATGAACCTATAAAGTTAGGGCAAAGGCTGACCGAAATACAAAGAACTTAGTGCATATTGCCCTATGCACAGTCTGCAATTAGGTTTACACAGGTAAAAACAAATAGGTGTTTAAGGGAGAGAATGAGAGACCCTCTGTACTGTGCACGTAGGGGTTTAACCTACAATGCCATTGCTAAACATATCATTGAGAAAGGAGAGAAACATACTTTTATGTTCTCAGTGTTAGAAGTTATGCCCCCTAGTGTTAGGAGAGGGGAGTTGACCAATGCTACAGAACAGGCAGAGCTGAGATGGATAGTTAGACTGAGAGTACAAGACTATAGGTTGAATGATTATGTTTCTTAAAATCCAGAAGGCTGAAGAAATAAGTTTTAAATAATGTTGTAGAATTTTATTGTATTGCATTTTTTTTGTGATGTAAAGAGGTATGTTTGTAAAAATAGTTTTTTGAGTAGGCAGACTGCTAATGACTTAATTATGCTTAGTCTTTGAATTGTACTACTATAGAGTAATTAGTTACTTAGCAACCATAATTGTCTGTGTGTCATTTGGTTGGGGTGGCCTAGGGAATAGTTTCTTTGTATTTAGTTCATGGTGTTTTAGTTGTTGAGTATGATCTGAAGAAGCAAAAGTGGTTTTGTGAAAGTGCTCATCATTTTTTATTAAAGTTTTGGCCTGTTTCATCCACTCGCTGTGGTTCTGCTGCGGTTTTTGTTGTTTTTTTCCTTTGGATTTTAGAACCAAGCAGTTTATTGCAGAGGATTTGTTTATAGTTGTCTAATTTCGGTAAGTTATAAGAAACTCTGCTGAATTGAATTTTGTTATTGGTTTGTTGCAGGGAGGAATGTGGTAGCTGACAAATATTAAAGCAATACCACCACCTTTCCTCTTTATACTATTATTATGGATGATTTTATACTGGGTTTAAGCCAAGTTTCAGTTACAGTGAGAATATCAGGCTTATGTTGGGTAATCCAGGCATGTAATTCAGTATTTTTTATTTCTTATACTTCTAACATTTATGGCAGCAAAGATTAGATTATTGATGTTGGCAGTTGATGGACTTTTTTTGCCTGAATTTCCTTATGTTCTGACTGTGCTTCTTAAACATTTTGGAAATATATAGAGTATATTTTAGAGCACTTACTGTAATTGCCTTAATATTGCTACAACTCAAGTGCTCTAGGTTGCACTGCATCTGAAATGTTTGTGTGTTTTAGCTGTTTTTCTGTATATAAAGACTTATATGTATATGTACACTAGCTACTTATTCTGCTGTGTTACTGCCTCTTAAATCGTTTTTCAGTTGTGCACTTGCCTTGCTTCATTTAAAAAGTTTTAAATTGCTAATTTTGTAGAGTTTTAATTGCATTTACTGTTTAGGACTACACAAGTGTGTTAGCCTCTTCTGTGTTTATTTACTGTATTATTGCATTGTTTAGCCTGTTTCAACAACAAAAAAAAAAAAAAAAATATATATATATATATATATATATATATATATATATATATATATGTGAAAAACAAGTAACCCACAGCTCACCGATGGAACAAAATAATAAATCCAGTACTCAGTAAAAACAGCGGATGGCTCAGAAATAAAGTTTAATCAAACGTAAGTGCTTTCACGGTATTCAAACCGCTTCTTCAGACGTAATACACAACCTGTTAAAATAGAAGCATTTAAATATAGTGACATCACTTCCTTAATTGCACAATTAACTTATAAATATATTTAGGCAGTTGACACTTAGAATATGCCTAAATACAAGCTGACACTGACCAAAAAAATGCACTAAAGCACAAATCCAATAAATATTGTGCAATATAGCCACAGAAGCAAAAAAATTTATATAAAAATATCTAAAATTTTTAAATGAGAGCATCGCTCTCAGACCAGCATTGAAAGCCAGGTCACTTACATGATGTTTTAGTTGCATTTTATTTTTTATTAATAACATGCTATTTTAGATATTTTTATATAAATTTTTTCGCTTCTGTGGCTATATTGCACAGTATTTATTGGATTTGTGCTTTAGTGCATTTTTGCTACAACTCAAGTGCTCTAGGTTGCACTGCATCTGAAATGTTTGTGTGTTTTAGCTGTTTTTCTGTATATAAAGACTTATATGTATATGTACACTAGCTACTTATTCTGCTGTGTTACTGCCTCTTAAATCGTTTTTCAGTTGTGCACTTGCCTTGCTTCATTTAAAAAGTTTTAAATTGCTAATTTTGTAGAGTTTTAATTGCATTTACTGTTTAGGACTACACAAGTGTGTTAGCCTCTTCTGTGTTTATTTACTGTATTATTGCATTGTTTAGCCTGTTTCAACAACAACAAAAAAAATATATATATATATATATATATATATATATATATATATATATATATATGTGAAAAACAAGTAACCCACAGCTCACCGATGGAACAAAATAATAAATCCAGTACTCAGTAAAAACAGCGGATGGCTCAGAAATAAAGTTTAATCAAACGTAAGCGCTTTCACGGTATTCAAACCGCTTCTTCAGACGTAATACACAACCTGTTAAAATAGAAGCATTTAAATATAGTGACATCACTTCCTTAATTGCACAATTAACTTATAAATATATTTAGGCAGTTGACACTTAGAATATGCCTAAATACAAGCTGACACTGACCAAAAAAATGCACTAAAGCACAAATCCAATAAATATTGTGCAATATAGCCACAGAAGCAAAAAAATTTATATAAAAATATCTAAAATTTTTAAATGAGAGCATCGCTCTCAGACCAGCATTGAAAGCCAGGTCACTTAAATGATGTTTTAGTTGCATTTTATTTTTTATTAATAACATGCTATTTTAGATATTTTTATATAAATTTTTTCGCTTCTGTGGCTATATTGCACAGTATTTATTGGATTTGTGCTTTAGTGCATTTTTTTGGTCAGTGTCAGCTTGTATTTAGGCATATTCTAAGTGTCAACTGCCTAAATATATTTATAAGTTAATTGTGCAATTAAGGAAGTGATGTCACTATATTTAAATGCTTCTATTTTAACAGGTTGTGTATTACGTCTGAAGAAGCGGTTTGAATACCGTGAAAGCGCTTATGTTTGATTAAACTTTATTTCTGAGCCATCCGCTGTTTTTACTGAGTACTGGATTTATTATTTTGTTCCATCGGTGAGCTGTGGGTTACTTGTTTTTCATTCTATACGCTGCTACGGAGGTTTTTGTTTGCTTATATATATATATATATATATATATATATATATATATATATATATATACTATTTTGCTCGTTTGCCACCTTTTCTAGCCAGTCCATATCCCAGGCTTTGCTTGTCTCAGGACTTCATTTTCTGTTCTCAGAGCTATCCAGACCTTGCATTGGTAGAGGGAAGTCCTACTGCCTACCAGTGGGAGTGGTGAGAATTGTACTGCCTATCTAACACTAGAGGAGTGGTTTCCAGCTCTGGAATTGTAATTTTATTAGCCTTTTTGGGCTGATTTCTATCCCTTTCAACTTTCTGGCTTAAAAACGTGTGTGTTTGCACATTTTTCACATTGTGCAGCACTACAAGGCTACAGTTAACCTATTCCAGGTTCCAGAAAGTCTGGTCTTCAAATTTTCCCTTAAAACTAGCTGCTTTCTCAGTAGTAGCACTAAAATCTGAACCCCTGTGACTAGCACTTGCTCTAGAACCTGCTGGAAAGCACTAGGAAGCCTGAAACTGATACAAGCACTCAGCTCTCCTTATCGATAAGGAGAAATAGGCACTAAACAGCCTACAATTGCAAAGTACCTTGCAAAGGTAAGGGAAAACGGCTCTTAAACTTTACCAAAAAAGCACCTAAACATGCATGTCCAAGGGTCAGCTTCCGGTGATTTCTCCTGTCCACCTGGTGAATCTGGGCATACTGGGGCAATGCTGCAACTGTCTCATGTACTCAGACAATCCTCTCCTCCTACCACCCAACACTACAACCTGCGAGAGATGCACTTACATAGCCAAACTGGAAGCAAAGCTCTCTCCGGTCAAGATTGTGCTAGACAGTCAAGAGGAGAAGGCTAACACCTGCATTACACCTCTAGCAACTCTTAGCCCTTCAAAACCCACACATAGCAACACTAAACCCACATATGTGGAGACCCTTAACATTAACCTGCCCAAGCAACAAGTACCTCCGAAGCCGAAATGCAAGCAAACACCAGTCACAACCAAAGTGACACATCGCTCACAACACCAGTGTGCCACCCAACAACAGCCCCTAAGGCAAGACAATGTACTCAACACTTTAGTCATAGGTGACTCTATGGTCAGGCACACTGATGTCCCACTCACCAGGCTGAACAAGGAGAAAATTACAGTCAGCTGCCTGTCGGGTGCCAGGATCTGCCACATAACTCATGCACTCAAGTCACTCCACAAGTACAAATATGACTCTGTCATTATCCATGCTGGAGTGAATGACTTGAGACGTACCTCCCTGGGCTACATGAAAAGAGACATGGGAGAGCTCTTGGATCATGTAACCCAGGCAGGTATGACCCTAGCCCTGAGTAGCATCCCGCCTTCACCCAGAATGATACCACAGTATAAGGACAAAATGATTGACTTCAACAATTGGCTAAGCTTCTGGTGTCATTCAAAGGGGATCCAGTATTTGTCTGCCTGGGAAGACATGATCGACAAACCACAATGCTTTGCCGGAGATGGACTGCACCTGTCACCCCTGGGATTCAGATTACTGGCAAAACTCTTGCCATCCTATAGTGCCTTTTTTAGGCAAGGTTCAAAGGATAAAACCACCACCGTAACAAATACAAGCATGCAAAATCTGAAGGTAATGCTACTCAATGCTAGAAGTCTAAACCTCAAAATGCACTCTCTCGAGACACTCCTAAAAATGGGAGAACATCGATATCTGTGCAGTGACTGAGACTTGGTTCAAGGCTCCAGAGAGCACCCCTGCAATACCAGGCTACAATTCTTACCACACTTGTCGGCCACAAAACCAAGACCAAAACACTAAAGGTGGAGGAGTGTCCATATTCACCAAGGATATTCACACCTCCAGGCTAGTTGCCCAACACAATGCATCTGAAATTCTCCAGGTGCAACTAACACTAGGTAAGACTGTAATCCAAATTGTAGCTTGTTACAGATCCCCCATCATACCCCAAGATTCTCACTACACCTTCCTAAACATACTGGAAAATATTAAGATACAACCAAACACCCTAATACTGGGTGATTTCAACTACCCTGCCATTAATTGGGAAAACTACTTGGGTACCAACTCCTTTTCCCAACGGTTCCTGGAATTCATAAATTCCAATGCCCTGGATCAACTAATCCATTGTCCCACCAGGGGCTCCAGTATCCTAGACCTGGTCATTACCAACATGGGAGTTAGATGCTCCATACCAGTGGTCACCTCCTCATTGGTCAGGCTTCACCATAAGCAAATCACCCTTGACATCCACATCCCACCCCCACCCCCCAGTAAGGAAACCTCCTTAAAAACTTCTCCAAAGCCAACTTCATGCTACTGAAGTCAGAAGTGACAAACTTCACAACACCCATGCAGACGGAATCTGGAAGTTCAACTGCAGAATCCTACACTAAGGCACTGTACGAGCACATCCACTTGTGCATGAATCATGCCATCCCAAATAGAACCAAGATGCTCTTCTCCAAAAAAAGGAAGCCACATCCACTTGTGCATGAATCGTGCCATCCCAAATAGAACCAAGATGCTCTTCTCCAAAAAAAGGAAGCCAATCTGGTGGCCCCCTGCTATAAACAAACTATACAACAGAAGGAAGAATCTGTTGCAGAAAAGAGGAAAATCCCAGGATGAAACAAAACTCCCTCACCAGCCTCAGTAAGAAGCTGAGATCCCTCATAAAATCATCAAAAGCTAGTTACAAAAATAAAATTGCCAAAGATTCCAAAGACAATCACAAGGCATTCTATAGTTATGTCAAGAATCTAAATGGCAATGTTCAGATCTGCTCTGAGCTACAACAGAATGGCATTAAATATACTGATCCCAAGGATATTGCCAATATCCTGGCAGATCGATTTAGTGCCAACTTCACCCTCCTCTCATCCCCTAAAGGGCCCATCTCAATACCAAAAGAATGCCAAATTCCGATAATCACAGCCACACAGGTAGAAACAGCACTCTCCAAAGCTAAGAATACAGCATCCATGGGACCAGATGACATCCCAGGCTGTGTACTACATGAACTACAAAATGAACTGGCACCCCAGCAAAGTGTCATGCTTAATCATAGCCTCACCTCAGGCTTTGTGCCCACTGAGTGGCGCACGGCTACAGTTATCCTGCTCCACAAGGGAGGATCCGCCTTGGATCCCGGGAACTACCGTCCCATCAGTCTGACAAGCCTGATCTGCAAGGGCATGGAACGCATTATCATGGAACTTATAAACAAAGACATTGGCAACCTTCAAACACTGCACCCCACCCAGTTTGGGTTTGTGAAGGGCCGATCTTGTCTCCTGAGTCTGATTGACTTCTTTGAATCTGTCTCCAGAGCTGTGGACGAGGGTAAGGTGGTCCACACAACCTATCTGGACCTCGCCAAGGCCTTCAACACCATCCTCCACTCTGGAATCATAGATAAACTTACTAAGCTGGGCATAAATCCCAACGTCACTCGATGGGTTGCCAACTGGCTTACTGACAGAACCCAGACTGTAAAAGTAGCCGACTCCAAATCCAGCTCCAGACAAGTGGAGTACCTCAGGGTTCAGTCCTGGGACCACTCTTGTTTGGCATCTACTTCTCTGAAGTACAGGCCAACACTAAGGGACTCTGGCTAACAAAGTTTGCAGATGACTGCAAACTGGGAGCCATTATTGAATCCCCAAATGATGTGGATATTCTACAAAAGGGCCTTACAGAAACAGATGCCTGGTGCCAGAGCCATGGGCTCAAGCTTAATGCCAAGAAATGTATAGTTATCCCCTTTGGAAATAAAACATGTACCCATGAGCTACCACATAGGTGGCAGGACACTAAACATCGAAGTGTGATGAGAGACTTTGGGACACAAGTGGACAGTGGTCTCACTTTCGATAACCACATCGCCACAACAGTCAGGAAATCCTTCTATGTGGCATACATCACTAAGGTCTTTTTATCCAGAAAAAAGGAGGTCATTGTCCCACTGTACTCATCCCTCATTAGACCCATTATAGAGTATAATGCCCCATTTGGTATGTACATCACAAAACATCTGCAACATCTGGAAAGGCCACATAAATACCTCACTAAAAGAATCACAGGCCTAAAGCAGATGCCATATTCTGACCGTCTAAAAAAACTCCAGCTATACTCTGTGGCATATCGTCTACTCCGAGGCGATCTCTGCTTAACATACAAGGCCATGTCAAACCCTGAGCTGTTGGACATGCTCCACTTAAAGAAATCCCAATCCCTCAGAGCCACACACTCCAGGGATCTAAACCTTATCATTACAATGAACAAAACATGCTGGAGGTATAGGTTCCTGACCCAGGGACTCCCCATACTCTGGAATAGACTGCCTATACATGTCAAGCAGAGCGCCTCATTGGCCCTCTTCAAAAGGAACCTTGACAATTGGATGGGAGATAGGAAATTCACCCCGGGGATCATGTCAGTCACCCTGCTAGACAGGGGCCCAGAGAAGTAACTATTGTGGGAAGAAATTTCCAGGGAATTGTTATGGCTAGGCTTGCATAGGCCTTAGGGCCGATAGCCTAGTACCAACCTATGAACAGTTGTAGGGTTAGACTAGTGTGTGGAAGAGAATTGTCTTGACGTTCATTAGGATAGGTGTGGCCAGAGTTAGGGTGAATGTCTCCTCCCAGAAGGATTTTAGTATGTTGGGGAATTGTTTATAATTGATTTTTGAGAATATTTTCCACCTAATTTTGTTTTGGTTTGAGCTGAAATGTAGTTAATTAGTCTATATTTGGAGTAAAGGTGTGGGGTGTCATTTAATAGGTTTGGTGCAATGTGTGGCAAGTATAAAAAGGAAGCTTGACTAGGTGGGTGGGACAGAACTGGGGAGATATTGAGAGTTGTTATCGAGTCATGCTAGGATGAGAGATGGCCCAGTAGCAGAAGAAGAACAGAGGACAAGCTGAGCGGTAGCATGAATTAGGTAAAGGGGTCTGTATGTTATACGTGGCAGGGAGTGGGGAAGTAAGGATCAGAAAGGAAAAAGAAGTTACAGGACAGACAGATATTTAGTGGTGGTAGAGTCTGAAAGCTGAAAGTTAGCTTGTCTTAGTATCTTCTTGGGAGTGTAAGGAATTGAGGGGTATGAATGGCTGGACAATAATGATGTAGTCAAAATGAGAAAAATGAGGATTTATTTGGGAAAAGAAAAATATACAACGTAGAATAGATAGGTGCAGTTATGGAGGGGTGTGAGTGTGAATGAATATAATGCAGAGCAGTGTGGGAGGCATGAAGTTAGTTGGGAATGGTGCTAAAAGATTAAATGGAAGTTGGAATTTAGGTAAAAAGAAACACAGTGTTTATATGATAGTAGTAAGGTTATGGGGGCGTTATGGTGAGGGTCACCAGTGTAATGTGCATGTAGGAAGTAGAAGAGTAGAGTAACAGGTGATAATTAGGAATTTTGGGTTCCCCAGCTGAAAGTATAATGGAAAATAATCAGTTTATAGGCGATAGAACAGAATTAGCTACCAAGTAGAACAGGTTTTCTTTAATTTATTTATTTATTTTACATTTGTTAACCGGGGGTGTCTGACTGAGCCGCAAAGGCCCTTTTTCAGCAGAGGCCCAGGGAGAAAAGCTCCACAAAGAAAAATTACACATACATTTAGTTATTTAGACATGATCAGTATACACACAAATTACAAGAGACATGTTTTTACAGTGGTAGCACATCAACAGTTACAGTGGTATGCGGCACATCAACAGTTACAGTGGAGAGAACAAACAACAAAATATTAATTTAAAAATAAAGGTAATTAATAGATTTGTGGTGTACAGCTGAAATTTGGAACATAGGTAGAATACATACATAGTACACAGGTACAGTACATACATTGTAGATTAGCCAGTGTTTGTGAGTAAGATTGAAAACTATTATCAAGTACTCTAGATTTAGTATGTATACCTTATGTAAATGTAAACAACACTTAGTGGATAAATTAATCTGCTCTCATTCCCTAAAAGGCTAACGTTATACTGGTTTCACCTTTCTAGACAGCACCCCCCTTCTCTCCTTATTCGCATGATATTTTATAAAACCATTATGCTTGCCATACAGCAGGCCTTTCTGCATTCTGGGTCTCCTTTTCCTAAGTTCTGCTTTTAGTAATTTTCCGCACTTAAATATTCTTGCCCCCTTTTTATACTCCTATTGTTTTATTTTCTCCAGCATTGCTATTTTACTGTCTGTTCTTTCGCAGTCGACTTTCCCTCCTTTCTGTTTCCGAAATCAGCTTTAACTCTTTTGAACCTAGACTATCATCTCCCTCGTTATTCTCTACGTAATGTGGCTATGACAGCACCTCTCTACTACCTCGTTTATGCTCTGCACTGTATTACAGATACTACTATTACCTGACAACACCTCTCTACTACCTCGTTTATGTGGCTATTACCCGACAACACCTCTCTACTACCTCGTTTATGTGGCTATTACCCGACAACACCTCTCTACTACCTCGTTTATGTGGCTATTACCCGACAACACCTCTCTACTACCTCGTTTATGCTCTGCACTGTATTACAGATACTAGTATTACCCGACAACACCTCTCTACTACCTCGTTTATGCTCTGCACTGTATTACAGATACTACTATTACCCAACAACACCTCTCTACTACCTCGTTTATGCTCTGCACTGTATTACAGATACAACTATTACCCGACAACACCTCTCTACTACCTCGTTTATGCTCTGCACTGTATTACAGATACAACTATTACCCGACAACACCTCTCTACTACCTCGTTTATGCTCTGCACTGTATTACAGATACAACTATTACCCGACAACACCTCTCTACTACCTCGTTTATGCTCTGCACTGTATTACAGATACTACTATTACCCGACAGCACCTCTCTACTACCTCGTTTATGCTCTGTACTGTATTACAGATACTACTATTACCCGACAGCACCTCTTTACTACCTCGTTTATGCTCTGCACTGTATTACAGATACTACTATTACCCGACAGCACCTCTCTACTACCTCGTTTATGCTCTGCACTGTATTACATATACTACTATTACCCGACAGCACCTCTCTACTACCTCGTTTATGCTCTGCACTGTATTACAGATACTACTATTACCCGACAGCACCTCTCTACTACCTCGTTTATGCTCTGCACTGTATTACAGATACTACTATTACCCGACAGCACCTCTCTACTACCTCGTTTATGCACTGCACTGTATTACATATACTACTATTACCCGACAACACCTCTCTACTACCTCGTTTATGCTCTGCACTGTATTACAGATACTACTATTACCCGACAAAACACCTCTCTACTACCTTGTTTATGCTCTGCACTGTATTACAGATACTACTATTACCCGACAACACCTCTCTACTACCTCGTTTATGCTCTGCACTGTATTACATATACTACTATTACCCGACAACACCTCTCTACTACCTCGTTTATGCTCTGCACTGTATTACAGATACTACTATTACCCGACAACACCTCTCTACTACCTCTTTTATGCTGTGCACTGTATTACAGATACTAGTATTACCCGACAACACCTCTCTACTACCTCGTTTATGCTCTGCACTGTATTACAGATACTATCCTAGTGCACTACAATACTGCCTTGTGGCTGTATGTCAATGCAACTGATTTCTAAGTACTACCTCATTTATGCTCTGCACTGTATTCCTAGTGCACTGCAATACTGCCTTGTGGCTGTATGTCAATGCAACTGAATTCTAAGTACTACCTCGTTTATGCTCTGCACTGTATTACAGATACTTTCCTAGTGCGCTACAATACTGCCTTGTGGCTGAATGTCAGTGCAACTGATTTCTAAGTACTACCTCGTTTATGCTGTGCACTGTATTACAGATACTATCCTAGTGCACTGCAATACTGCCTGGCTGTATGTCAATGCAACTGATTTCTATGTACTACCTCGTTTATGCTGTGCACTGTATCACAGATACTATCCTAGTGCACTACAATACTGCCTTGTGGCTGTATGTCAATGCAACTGATTTCTAAGTACTACCTCGTTTATGCTGTGCAATGTATTACAGATACTATCCTAGTGCACTGCAATACTGCCTTGTGGCTGTATGTCAATGCAACTGATTTCTAAGTACTACCTCGTTTATGCTCTGCACTGTATTACAGATACTATCCTAGTGCACTGCAATACTGCCTTGTGGCTGTATGTCAATGCAACTGATTTCTAAGTACTACCTCGTTTATGCTCTGCACTGTATTACAGATACTACCCTAATGCACTACAATACTGCCTTGTGGCTGTATGTCAATGCAACTGATTTCTAAATACTACCTCGTTTATGCTCTGCACTGTATTACAGATACTATCCTAGTGCACTGCAATACTGCCTTGTGGCTGTATGTCAATGCAACTGATTTCTAAGTACTACCTTGTTTATGCTCTGCACTGTATTACAGATACTATCCTAGTGCACTGCAATACTGCCTTGTGGCTGTATGTCAATGCAACTGATTTCTAAGTACTACCTCGTTTATGCTCTGCACTGTATTACAGATACTATCCTAGTGCACTGCAATACTGCCTTGTGGCTGTATGTCAATGCAACTGATTTCTAAGTACTACCTCGTTTATGCTCTGCACTGTATTACAGATACTATGCAACTGATTTCTAAGTACTACCTCATTTATGCTCTGCACTGTATTACAGATACTACCCTAATGCACTACAATACTGCCTTGTGGCTGTATGTCAATGCAACTGATTTCGAAAGTACTACCTCGTTTATTCTCTGCACTGTATTACAGATACTACCCTAATGCACTACAATACTGCCTTGTGGCTGTATGTCAATGCAACTGATTTCTAAGTACTACCTCGTTTATGCTCTGCACTGTATTACATATACTATCCTAGTGCACTGCAATACTGCCTTGTGGCTGTATGTCAATGCAACTGATTTCTAAGTACTACCTCGTTTATGCTCTGCACTGTATTACAGATACTATCCTAGTGCACTGCAATACTGCCTTGTGGCTGTATGTCAATGCAACTGATTTCTAAGTACTACCTCGTTTATGCTCTGCACTGTATTACAGATACTATCCTAGTGCACTGCAATACTGCCTTGTTGCTGTATGTCAGTGCAACTGATTTCTAAGTACTACCTCGTTTATGCTCTGCACTGTATTACAGATAGTATCCTAGTGCACTGCAATACTGCCTTGTGGCTGTATGTCAATGCAACTGATTTCTAAGTACTACCTCGTTTATGCTCTGCACTGTATTACAGATACTACCCTAATGCACTACAATACTGCCTTGTGGCTGTATGTCAATGCAACTGATTTCTAAGTACTACCTCGTTTATGCTCTGCACTGTATTACAGATACTACCCTAATGCACTACAATACTGCCTTGTGGCTCTATGTCAATGCAACTGATTTCTAAGTACTACCTCGTTTATTCTCTGCACTGTATTACAGATACTACCCTAATGCACTACAATACTGCCTTGTGGCTGTATGTCAATGCAACTGATTTCTAAGACTACCTCGTTTATGCTCTGCACTGTATTACAGATACTATCCTAGTGCACTGCAATACTGCCTTGTGGCTGTATGTCAATGCAACTGATTTCTAAGTACTACCTCGTTTATGCTCTGCACTGTATTACAGATACTATCCTAGTGCACTGCAATACTGCCTTGTGGCTGTATGTCAATGCACCTGATTTCTAAGTACTACCTCGTTTATGCTCTGCACTGTATTACAGATACTATGCAACTGATTTCTAAGTACTACCTTGTTTATGCTCTGCACTGTATTACCGATCTTATCCTAGTGCACTGCAATACTGCCTTGTGGCTGTATGTCAATGCAACTGATTTCTAAGTACTACCTCGTTTATGCTCTGCACTGTATTACAGATACTACCCTAATTCACTACAATACTGCCTTGTGGCTGTACATCAATGCAACTGATTTCTAAACCTGATCTACTCTGAATCTGCTTTGTATATGTAGTTCTGAAAATTATTAATGTAATTGTAAATCTGTAAGATTATCGCTTGCTTTGTCCACTATTTCTTATGTCGTCCTACTAGCACGGTTATTGTAACTTTGTTCACGTTTGTCTTTTTTTCCAAAGTAATTTATGGTGCTTTTATCCCCAAGGCCCTACTGAAAAGAGGTTACTTTGCAGACCCAGTCAGATTGCCCCAATAAACATATGCTAATAAATAAATAAATAAATAATAGTCATTAACAGATTAGCATCTGATATTTCACAGCCCTTGATACATTATGACTCTCTGCCATTAGAAGAAGTGACACTCTGCCATTAGAAGAAGTGACACAATCTGGCCAGTCTGACCTGTGGTCATGGCCTTTTATGATGCATAATGTTAGTAGGCCAACTGCTGTCATGCTTAGTGCAAACAGACCCATTGCATAGTGTGACATAACCACAAGTGCTCAGTGCTGTGGTATTAAGGGGGTCACATACTGGAAATGAACATAGAAGCAAGTACTGAGCAGAGAAGGTACTGCTCTAACATCCAGGGCTCTAAATATGGCACAGTACTGTGGAACCTACTTGGAATGACCAGTTACTGTGGCACTACATTGGTGAATGATAAGAAAGACCTCTATTTTATGTTGTGCAAATGAAATGAATGAAGACCACAATTTTATGCACATCTTTATACTTAATACCTAGGTAGGTGTACTAATCCAGAGACACTTTTCAGCAAAACATATTAGAGTTAAAAGATATATTTATAAATACATTGGTAACACCTAAACAGAAGAAGACATAACATTTTAAATAAGGTTAATTTGTTCAGTGTGAATTTCTTAATGCAATGATATTGCAAAGACCAAAACTAAAGCATATATCAGCGGTAATACTCCTAACTTTTAAACTGCAGAAATTAAGCATTGCGAGGAAAAACAAACCCAATAAAAAAGAATACCACTGCGCTATCTTCTCAGGCAACAAAAGGAGGAAACGCAGTGTAACAGCAACTCCAGCTAGACGTTTTTTGAAACAACTCACAAAACATTTTGTAGTGCATATATAATCCAAGGTTAGGCGCTTTCACCTACCATGTGTAGGCTTCCTTTTGTTGCCTGAGAAGATAGCGCAGTGGTATTCTTTTTTATTGGGTTAACTTTTAAACTGCATTATATGCTTTAATCAGGCTTTATAAATCACAACTTGTCATAAGTACAGATAAAATAAAAGACTGCTTTTAAATTACTAACAAACAGAGAAAAAAAAACGATTGAGGTGAATCTCCACAACTTGCAAAACTTTGCATGTAGGAGGTAGTTAGGTCCATTAAAAGTTATATCAATGCCAAATGTGAATTTGAGGGCACATGCTGAGCATTACTTCCTTAATGTTATACTAAGAAAAACGAGCACCTCTAACGGAGGATGTTATGGAAAGGATTTCTAACAAAACAGCCTCGTAAGAACAAGGACGGAATGACCATCCAGGGTAATAAAGCATCAGATCGTATGATGTATTGATGACCATCCAGGGTAATAAAGCATCAGATCGTATGATGTATTGATGACCATCCAGGGTAATAAAGCATCAGATCGCATTATGTATTGATGACCATCCAGGGTAATAAAGCATTAGATCGCATTATGTATTGATGACCATCCAGGGTAATAAAGCATCAGATTGCATTATGTATTGATGACCATCCAGGGTAATAAAGCATCAGATCGCATTATGTATTGATTTGCAGAAGGGTGGAATATCCAGTGTATCTCTGGGCAATGATAGGGGAATGGTAACAAGTTTATCAATTTCCAAACTGTTTAATAAAGATAGGAATCTGGTAACAGGGCTGGCACATTTCATCTGTGTAATTGCCTTAATGCTAACTCATTTGATATGTTAAGAAAAGTTGAAAAGGGATCAAGCCAAGTTCAGATGTACTTAAAGTGGATTACCTGTGAGAGTGAGTTTCCATTTGAGTCAACTAATTAAATTAAAGAGGTTGTACACAATCAGCGTGTGGTCCAAAAGAGTATAATATGAAGTGTGACAGCATTGATCTTGAAGCAAAACTTCAGTTCAGTTCAAAGCTTTAAGACCTGGGATTGGATCCACATTTAGATAACATGCACTTTTTTGCTGCAGCCAAAAATAAAAAGCTATCCACATAAAAAGTAATCATTAGGCTTGACAGAGCTTGATAAAGACTAGAAGAAATAGTCACGGAATGACTCATCAGAGGACTCATCACTGGGGATCTCTTTGAAGAGAATGAGAGCCTCAAAATAGAACAGATGAATGTCTATCATCAAGATAGCTAATGAACTTCAAGACACCATCTGTGAATCAATTATTACAAATATAGCACAGAGACCATCCACCATTAGCATTAGTTTCTGTTTTCAAGCAGATATGACTCCATAAATTATGACAGTGCTCGTAGGATACAAATGCTGCTCCTATCACTCTGCTATGTAGGCCATATTTATCAAAATTACAGAGCTAATACAAGATCAGGTTCTCCAAAAAATTCCGAATGAAGATTATTATAGAGTAGTCTAAAATATCTGAGGATTCAAAAGTACAGACAACATTCATTAATATGGGTCTATATTATAACATCGAAGTCTTACAACTTTGAATGTTATAATATTGAACCCAGTAGAGCGAACGCTGGAAATAGCGAAGGGAAAGTATTCGGTGGGCCGTTTCTGCAGCTTCGCTATTTCCTCGACTGTGGAGCGAAGGTTACAGACTGGGTTAAGGTAAGTGTGCGAACGAAGGTGAGTGTGTGATTGGGCATGGGTTAGGTGAGTTTGGGTTAGGGCGCAGGTCAGGTAAGTGTGCGATTGTGTGGACATGAGGGTTAGGGTGGGGTATGTGAGTTAGGGTTAGGGAGCGGGTAAGGTGAGTATGCAATAGTGACGGACATTAGGGTTGGGTTAAGGTAAGTGGATAGCTAGTAGTGTATGTATGGTTTAGTGTAGGGTTTTGTGAAGTGTGTGTGTGTGTATTATTTATTTTGGTGTGCTTGTGTTGTGTGTATGTTTGTCGGAACAGCAAATTTTTTTCCCTGGTAAAAAATTTGCTATTCTGACTGTTCAGTTTTCTGGTGTCTCTACTGTGTTCGATATTATAACATTCGAAGTTGTAAGACTTTGCTGTTATAATATAGATCCCATTAATATATGGGGGGGGGGTCAGATACTGTGCTTGCATCTAGACTGAATACAAAGCACACATTGACCAGCAAAGATAAATGCTAGGATAAAACGCGAAAACAAGGATAGTCAGTAACATACAGGACATCAAAGCCATGTTTAAAAAACTCAATTAGTGAAGAAGAAATTAAATGTCTGGAGTTTTTACCACTTCATACATGCACTGCAGCACCCAGAATACTAATCATGTACATTCTAACAACCCTAAACTCTTCTGGACATCAATTAATAAGCTGCTAAATCCAGGACATGCAGAAAACTTGCCCCCAAACCACCAAACCAACATAATATACCCACTTTATTAACACAATCATATCTTTGCCAGTAACACATCCAGTCAAACATTCACAGTGCCCTTCAATCTAATATTTTCCTTGAACATGTTCTCTTTATCCTGGTTCAGCTGCGATAAAATAAACCTCCACTAGGTAAAACTCACTACCAATGCCCCAGCCAATCTGCCAGGTAACAATCTTAAATAGCAGCAAAAACAATTCTGATCCCATATCAATACTGATAACTAGATCCTTGGCTGAACGCACTGTCCTGTCAAATTTGGAAAAAAAATCATTCATATCACCTCACAAAGGAGGCACAGCCACTGAACTTTCCCGTTACAAGCCAGAAGCTATACCATCGCCCATATCAAAAATACTATAGAAATGTGTGCACAACAATAAAATCAGCCATCTTGGGGAAATGCAACTTATCTCCCCACACAACATGGTTTTACACCCCATCAAAGCACTAATACTGCTCAACTGAACTTCAATACAACCATAAATACACAAAAAAAATGAAGGTAGTCTAGTTTCAGCACTTTTCATAGACCTAGCCAAAGCTTTGATATGCATCTAAAACTTCTTTGAAAACTATCTAACTTAGGCCTAGCTAAACCCTCTCTAAATTGGCTTCATAGCTATCTATCAAATAGAGCACAAGCCATAAAATGGCACAGATGCAGCTGTACCCCATACGAACAAGTGGAGGTCAAACTCCAGAAACAAACCCACATACTATAAACACACTTTATAATAAAAGGAAAGTAATTTTGACCAATAGTAAAAAGTAATTCACAGAATGTTAGAGCCCTTGTCACTGAAATAAACACCTCAGGAACTTAATAACCACCAAAGCCATATTAGAGGCTAAAATAGCTACACAAGCCAAAGACAATCACAAGGCATATTTTCATTATGTTCATACTCTCAAAAGCACAATGCAGCAATGCGCTGAGCTGATTGTGAATGATGTTAGCTACACTGCAGCTGAAGATAAAGTGAACCTACTGGCCATTAAATTTACCTCTAACTTTGCCTTTCTCTCCCATCCATCTGTCCCTCAAGATATACCTGAAACTGGCTCACCTCCAGCTTTCACACAATACCAAGTCCTAAAAGTGCTATCAAAAGTTAAAAATCCTACATCAGTGCATCCAGACAATATACCTGGATGCATCTTAAATGACATGAAACACGATTTAGCCACACCCCTAGCAACATTGTTCAGTCTCCACCTCCTTATAAGGTTTGTACCAAGTGAATGGGGAATAGCTGCAGTCATCACTCTACATAAGGGAGGACTTTCCACAGACCCATAAGTCTGACCAGCCTCATATGGAAAGCCATGGAAAGAATTATCATGAAATTAATCAATTAGGACATAGGGACCCTCTAAACAGTGGATCCATCTCAGTTTGGAGTCATCAAAGGCAGGTCATGCTTATTGAACCTGCTGGAATTTTTTTTGAAAAGGTCAACAAAGCAATGGATGAAGGCAAAAAGGTGCACAACTCAGACTTCAACCTGGTCAAAGCTTTTGACAAAATTCCACACTCAGACATAGTAGAAAATCTAAACAAACTGGGAATATACCCCTATGTCACCCACTGGATTGCCAATTATCCCACAGATAGGATGTAGGAAATCAAAACAGGTGAAGTTACCTCCATAAAATGACCAGTCACCAGTAGAGTCCCCCAGAGTTCTCTGATGGGACCTCTCCTGTTTGACACATACTTTTCTGAAGTAACACACTTGATTAATAAAGGCATTGACTCAAGAGCAAAAAAGGTTATAACCCCTCTATACTCTGCATTAATCCAGCCCATAATTGAGTTTTAATGCCCCATTTGGCATGTACCGTACTAAGCACCTTCAGCAATTGAAGAGACCTCAGAGGTTTATAACAAAGAAGATCAAGAGGCTCCAGCAAGTGTCTGACATGGACTGACTAAAGTCCATGTCACTGTACTCTGTATCATATAGACTTCTTAGGATGTCTGGCCTATAGAGCAATCCAAGACCCAAACCTAATGAACTTGCTGCATATCCATAAATCAAACGGGACTAGGGCTACCCATTTTAGGGACCTAAATATGGCTTATGACTTAAATAGGACATGCTAGAGGGACAGATTTATATCCCAGTGACTGCCACATCTTTGGAACAGGCTGCCAGTTCATGTGAAACAGAGAACCTCTATAATACTGTTCAAGAGGAACCAGGACGAGTGGATGGACCATAAATTCTTACCAGGAATAGCACCCACAACCCTCCTGGACATGGGCTGCCATTACTAAATGAAATCTTGGGTATCAACTAACATTTCTATGGTATTACATTGGAATGAAACAGTCTTGAAATGACCTCCGAATCAATTTCCTAGTAACCTCCAGTGATCCTATGATCCTAAAGGGCTCTGGCTGACTTTGCTTTCAGATGATTGAAAGCTAGGAGCAGTCACTGAATGACTTTGCCATCCTGTAGGAAGGTTTTTCCCAACTAAATAACTGATACCAAGATCATGGACTGAAACTTAATGCCAAAGAATGCATTATTGTATCCTTTGGGAAGTCACCTACCCCAGAAAACTACCACACTAACAATATGCCACTGAGAGTTGACTCAGTTGTTTGGGATTTTGGAACATATGTGAACAGTGACCTAAATTTTGATCAAAATATGTCCATTGTTATAAGAAAGTCCTTCTATATTGCTTAGCTTATAAACAAAGGGATTGTGTCTAGATCTAGGGATGTCATAGTCTGCCTTTACTCAGCCTTTATTAAGACAATCATTGAACATAATGCCCCCTTTGGCATGTATCTATCCAGACACATGCAACAACTGGAACATCCACAGAGACAACTTAGTAAAAGGAGACAAGGCCTAAACAAGATGTCCTGTGTGGAGTGACTCAAAACCCTTCACTATACTTGATGTCCTACAGACTGTTAAGAGGTGACATATGTCTGGCATACAAGGCATCCTCTGACCCAATACTGAAGGATTTACTGAGTACAATCAGGTCAAATGGCATCAAAAATACTCAGTCTAGAGATATAAACCTCGTCTGCAACATCAACAGAATGGTCTGTATGGACAAGTATATCTCACATGGGGTACCACTGCTCTGGAACAGACTCCCCATCCACATAAAACAAAGTTTTTCCTTATCTATATCCAAGCGCAACTTGGACCTATGGATGGCAAACAGAAAATATACCCCAGAACTGCCCCCTGTATTACTAATGGACAGAGACAGTTCCTAAAGGGGAGGGAGAGGGAGCTTTGAGCACCCTATCCATCCCTGGAGGAGTGGTTTAAGCCCAGAAATTAGTCGTTTATTGGCTGTTTTGGGCTAATTTTTATCTCTTTCATTTCCCTGCTATAAAACGCACATTTGCAAGGGTTTTGTGCTAGTATACAGCCCAGCATGCTCCTGCCTGGTGCCCTGCAGAGTTCTACAGCAGCAGAGAGAAAAAAGAGAGACTGGAGTGATTAAGTATCATTTTTCTGCATTTTCTTGCTGCCTTTAGCTAATTCCACATAAAACACAGATTTTCTAGAGTTTCTGTGATTTAAAAAGTTTGTTTCAGCTACATATTGTACTTATTTTACTGTCTGCACTTTAACAAAGTCAGTTTTGTATTTAAATTGCCTGTTTAACTGTTGTAGTTTACACACTCAAGTGTGATAGCCATTTCTGTGCATTTAAAGTGTTTTTTTATTGTATCTGCTTTATTTTCTGAAAAAAAAAAACAAAAAAAATACTTGTTTTCCCGCCCTTCTAAGCTAGTTTAGTCCAGTTTTCAGGTTGGTGCTGAATTCAGGGCTGTGTTACAAGTTTCTGTGTTTGCCCATACCTTACTTGGATATACAAAATGTTCTTTGTTCACTCTGAGAGGGAGGGAGCTTTGAGCAGCCTATCTGTCCCTGGAGGAGTGGTTTCAACCCAGAAATTAGTAGTTTATTGGCCATTTTGGGCTAATTTCTATCTCTTTCATTTTTCTGCTACAAAACCCACATTTGCAAGGTTTTTGTGCTAGTATACAGCTCAGCAAGCTCCTGCTTGATGCCCTGCAGAGTTCTACAGCAGCAGAGAGACAAAAGAGAGACTTTGGAGTGATTAAGTATAATTTTTCTGCATTTTCTTGCTGCCTTTAGCTAATTCTGCCTAAAACACAGATTTTCTAGAGTTTCTGTGATTTAAAAAGCTTGTTTCAGCTACATACTGTACTTATTTGACTGCCTGCACTTTAACAAAGTCATTTATGTGTTTAAATTACCTGTTTAACTGTTGTAGGCTACACACTCAAGTGTGATAGCCATTTCTGTGCATTTAAAGTGTTTTTTTTATTGTATCTGCTTTATTTTATTTGAGCAGCCTATCTGTCCCTGGAGGAGTGGTTTCAGCCCAATAATTAGTAGTTTATTGGCCATTTTGGGATAATTTCTATCTCTTTCATTTCCCTACTATAAAACCTGCATTTGCTCGGTTTTGCACACCAGGCAGTGCCGGTTAGCTAGGGTATAATTATTCCCGGCTCCACAAAGTCTACTCTTTAATTTTTCCCTTGGAACTAGACAAACATTGAACTTAAGCACTCAAATCATTCATTTCTAATCCCTGCGCTTACCCAACCCTCATAGCAAGCACTAATAAACCTTAGCACTAGACCCCCTATGCTGTAGAGAAAGACCAGGCTCTCTATTTGACCTTAGCAGCCAATCAGTAAAACAGTTCACTGTACCTATCCAGGCATGTCCAAACAGCAGTTTCAAGTGTACTCTCCAGTCCAACTGGTGAATCTGGGCATTTTGAGGCAATGTTACAATTGCCTCATGTACACAGACAACCCTCTCCTCCTTCCACCAAACACTAATACATGCGAGAGATGCAATTATACAGCCAAACTGGAGGCTAAGCTCTCTCAACCCAAGACTGGACCAGGCAGTCAAGAGGAGAAAGGAATTACTTGCATCACACCACCAGTCTCACATAGACCTATGAAACCAGCACTGGCAAAAAACACGCATAAATACACAAACACATACTCGGAGGCTCTAAATAAAATTCTGCAAAAGCAACAGAGACCTCCAAAGCAGACATCCAAGCAACCTCCACCCCCCAGCACAAACCATGAAACACATACTTCACAAAACCAGTGTGCCACACAATCACAGCCCTTAAGGCAAAATAACATACCCAACACACTAGTAACAGGTGACTCTATAGTCAGGCACACTGACGTCCCACTCACTAGGCTGAACAAGGAGAGGGTTACTGTTAGTTGCTTGTCAGGTGCCAGGATCTGCCACATAACACAAGCACTCAGGTCACTCCAGAACAAGTACAAATATGACTGTCGTTGTCCATGTTGGTGAGAATGACCTGAGCCGTACCTCCCTGGACTACATGAAAAGAGACATGGAGGAGTTCTCTGATCACATTGCCCAGGCTGGTATGACCCTGATGCTGAGTAGCATCCTGCCCTCACCAAGAATGATACCACGGTATAGAGAAAAAATATTAATTTCAACAATTGGCTAAGCTTCTGGTGTCATTCAAAGGGGATTCAGCGTCTGTCAGCCTGGGATGACATGCTCGACAAGCCACTCTGCTTTGATAGAGACGGCTTGCACCTGTCACCCTTAGGTTTTCAAATACTGGCCAAGGCTCTTGCCACCCCCATAGTGCCTTTTTTAGGCAAGGCTCAAAAGACAAACCCACCGCCGTAAATAGCACAAGTAACAAAAAACTGAGGGTAATGCTGCTCAATGCCAGACGTCTAAAGCTCAAAATGCACGCACTCGAGGCACTCATCAGTATGGAGAAAATCGATATATGTGCAGTAACAGAAACCTGGTTTAAGGCTCCAGAGAGCACCCCAGCACTACCAGGCTACAACTCATACCATACAGTTCGGCCACAAAACCTCGACCGAAATACAAAAGGCGGGGGAATATCCATATTCATTAAGGATACCCACACATCCAGGTTAGTGGTACAACATGATGCTTCAGAGATCATCCACGTGCAACTAGCAATGGGCAAAACTGCTATTCAAATTATAGCTTGCTACAAATCACCCACCATGTCTCAGGACCCCACTCTGCATTCCCGGAAACACTGGGAAACATAAAGGTCCTACCAAACACCCTGATATTGGGGGATTTCAATTATCCAAACATTAACTGGGAGAACTACTCAAGTACAAACTCCCTGGCCTAACATTTCCTAGAATTTATAAACTCAAATGCCCTGGATCAACTGGTTAACACCCCCACCAGAGGTGACAACATATTAGACCTGGTCATCACCAACATGGGCGACCAGTGTTCCACACTGGAGATCAACCCCTCACTGGTTAGCTCTGACCATAAACTAATCACTCTGGATATCCACATTCCACCACCACCCCCGGTCAAAGAAACCACAGTGAAAAACTTTTCAAAAGCAAACTTCACGTTACTTAATACTGAGGTGGGAAGTTTCAAAGCCTCCATGCTAAATGATAATGCTATCCAAGCTGCAAAATCTTTTACTAATGCACTCTATGGGCACCTACAAGAATGCATGGATCATGCTATCCCAAACAAAACCAAGACTCACTCCTCTGAGAAAAGGAAACCAGTCTGGTGGACCCCTGCCATAAACAAGCTATACAATAGAAGGAGGAAACTAGTACAGAAAAGAGTAAAATCCCAAGAAGGGAGGACATCCCTGATCAGTATCAGCAATAAAATCATCCAAGGCTAGCTTCGAAAGAAAAAATGCCATGGACTCCAAAGATAAGCACAAGGCATTCTTTAGCTATGTCAAGAATTTAAGTGGCAATTCTCAGATCTGCTTGGAGTTAGTGCAGAATGGCACAAAATACACTGAAACTTCAACCCTCTCTCACCTCCAAAAGGGCCCATAACTATACCAGAAGAATGTAGTGCCCCTGAAATCACAGACACTCAGGTTAAAACAGCACTCTCCAAAGCCAAAAACACAGCATCAGTGGGACTGGATGGTGTCCCAGGCTGCATCCTACACGATCTCAAAGATGAACTAACCCCTCACCTAAACACAATTTTTAAACTCAGCCTCTCCACAGGCTATGTGCCCACAGAGTGGCGCACAGCAACGATTATTCCGCTCCACAAAGGTGGAGCCACAACAGACCCCAGGAACTATCGCCCTATAAGCCTGACTAACTTGGTCTGCAAAGCTATGGAGTGCATCATCATAGATCTCATTAACAGAGACACTGGAAACCTCCAAACACTGGACCCAACCTAGTTCAGCTTTGTTAAGGGCAGATCATGCCTCCTAAACCTGGTGGACTTCTTTGAGACAATTACCAAGGCTATAGATGAGAGAAAGGTGGTACAGACAGCCTACCTAGACCTCGCAAAGGCCTTTGACACCATTCCCAAATCAGGTATTATAGACAAGCTCACCAGCCTGAACATAAACCCCTACATCAAGAGATGGGTTGCCAACTGGCTCATGGACAGAACCCACATGGTAAAAGTTGCAGGAGCTAGGTCTGACTCTAAACTGGTTACAAGTGGTGTTCCCCAGGGCTCAGTCTTAGGACCCCTCCTGTTCGGCATATACTTTTCAGAGGTACAGGCAAGCACAGGGGGACTATGGCTCACCAAGTTCGCAGACAACTGCAAACTAGGGGCTATAATTGACTCTCCGGCTGACATAGACATCCTCCAAAAGGGTCTCACTGAGACAGATACCTGGTGTCAAAACCATGGTCTCAAGCTAAGTGCCAAAAAGTGCATAGCCATCCCCTTTGGAAAAAACAAAGTACCCACAAACTACCACATAGGTGGTAGCCCCCTAAATATGGAAGACGCAATAAGGGATCTGGGAACCCAAGTAGATAGTAACCTCTCCTTTGATAATCTCATTGCCAAAGTGGTTAGAAAATCTTTCTATGTGGCCCACCTAATTACAAAAGGGTTTGCATCCAGATCAAAAGAGGTCATTGAGACCCTCTATGCATCACTCATCAGACCCATCATAGAGTACAATGCCCCATTTGGGATGTACCTTACAAGACACCTGCAACAACTGGAAAGACCACTGAAGTTCCTGACCAAGATGATCACTGGCCTCAAGCAGATGCCCTATGCAGCTCGACTGAAGAAACTCCAGCTGTACTTGGTTGCATACCGCCTACTGAAAGGTGATCTCTGCCTGACATACAAGGCCATGTCCAACTCAGAATTGATGGACATGCTCCACCTAAAGAAACCATATCGCCTCGAGCCACACGCTCCAGGGATCTAAACCTCACCACAACAATAAATAGGATGTTCAGGAGGGATAGATTCCTGTCCCATGCTCTGGAACAAGATTCCAATCTACATTAGGCAGAGCTCCTTGCTAACCCTCTTCAAGAGAAACCTTGACGAGTGGATGGGAAGCAGAAAGTTTACCCCAGGGATCACTTCAATGGCTCTGCTGGACAGAGGCACAGGGAACTAATCTAAGGAGGTGGTGAAAGCCAGCACATTCTGGCTAGGCTTATAAATGCCTTCAGGCAAATAGCCTAGTACATACCTATGAACCTATGAACCTAAATGCTTTATCCCATGCACTGGTCCCTTCAAATTATCTATGGAATGATCCCAGTTATTCTCATTAGGGCTAATATATAATTCTCAACCATGTGATGGGTAAGGGCAATCTATAGCCAAATGGGATATGTTAATTCAAGCACAATACGGAAAACTGGTAGGCTTAAAATAGCCCACAAAGGCAGCTAGCCTAGTGCTTACCTGTGAACCTATGAACATATCACAAGCAGTAAAAAAAAAAAAAAAAACTTAAGAGACTTATATCCCTATACCGATCTAAAGCATACCTCACTGACACAGCTATAAAAATATAGGGGCTACCTTCCAACTGCCATTTCTCCTATATTCTGCACCCATTTGTACCTTAGTCACACTTTTAAACAAATTGGAGCAATGTTAGAATCAAATAGTAAAACTGGCCACCAACCTGTACTTCAGGAGACACCCCAGCTGTCTGAATGTCAAATAGCTAAACTGGTTAGAAGTCTTCACTCAACTCACAACACCACACAGGCTTCTCCATAACCCCCAAAACTGCATGTCCCTTTGTAATATCATTCAGCCATATTCCCTAAACAAAGCTTTATGTTCTAGAGATAAACCGCTTTTCACTATCACCAGAGTGCAGAATAGTGCAGAAAACTGCCTGTATTAAATTAATATTGCCAAAGCCTGGAACCACATCCCGCTAACACTGAAAACAATCCAACAGCTAAGCTCTTCCAAAAAAACAAATTCCTCATCTGATGGATAAATGACTCTGCTCCTACATTCCCACAGTCTGACCGTGTTACTACTTCCATCTATTTTTAGGTCTCAGCACTAGTCTAGTTCTGTGTACAGGTCTGCAACTTGTTTAACCTACTCCCAAGTCCAGATGCTCTCCAGCCTTTACTCTGTCCCAGTGTCACTTTCTCTCTCACGCCCTTACTCTCATGTAGCACTTCCTAACCTCCCACCCACACCCACATCTCTACTAGTTGCCCTGTCTTCTTACTTCGATTCCCATAATGCAATCTTCCTACTCACTCCCTTTCTACCTTCACCCCTACCGCTTCCTTGTTCACATGCATACCTTCTCACCCACTCTGTCCTGACACTCATGCTACTATCTTTTCTAATGTATATGACTTACTTGCCAACCATAACCCACTAATACTTACCAAGATTCTACAGTTGAGATCTTGTCCGCATCAAGGCACCCCATACCTTTAATGCGCCCAATTCCATACTCCACTGCCTCCTTCCTTTCCACTGTCTACCCTCTCTCTCTCCTGTTCACTGAATCTTTCTTGGCACATCAAACAAAACCATAAAACATCCTATCTTGTTCTTTCTCCTTCTCTAAAGTCAATGGATCTAAATACTAACCACTGAAGTAATGTCCCTAAGAAGACTGCCATCTCTTTCTTTAACAAAAATGCATGGTTTATACTTTGTATATGATTTTTTTCTGTCCCTGTTACACCACCAAATTGGAAAGAATCTACACTACAACTGACTCATATGGTCACCTTTAAATGCGATATGTTTCTATATGTAGTGTGATATGCTTACAAATATATAGACACTGTTTAAATATTAATGTACTCTGCAAATGTATGCACACACGCTTTAAAATATCATGTCCTCTGTAAATACCTGTATACTGTTAATACAGTGTTATTCTTTGTGTAATCTTGATATTTTTTGTAAAAAAATCTGACTAGCTTTTTCCTCTAGAACACTGCTGATAAGGGGTTTAGCTAAAGCCAGTCAGACTTTCTGGCAAACAAAGGCAAAATAAATAGATAAATAAATGCTTTGAGAGTGATACATGAACAACTTAAGGAATTTCACATAGCAGATATGTTGAGTAGAAGCAGACTTACTACAGAGACACAAGAAACTTTTAGAATTATAAATGTTTTGGATAATACCACTGTCTCTCAATGATAGAGGAACAAAAGTAAAAGAATTTTAAAGGATGCAGTGAAACTGATTTAGAAATGCAGTTACTGAAATGTGTATGAGCAGAATAATGGCCTGAACTAAAATTGTTCGTAAGCAAAACATTCAGTCTTAGTTTGGTTGGTGTCCATGGATTAACAATGAAAGATGACACAATAATAGTTTGTAATCACCTAAGAAACCATGATTGAGAGGACACATGGATCATGTTTGGAGCAGCAATGTGAAAAGAAACAGACTAAAATAATCTTGGATTGGATATGAATGCTGATTCAAACAGAGCGAGCAGTATAGCGTTGCGTCATCTTTAGTGTACATCACAATAATAAGTCAGTGGAAGGGATATTAACACATACACTATATGGCCATCTGGGTAGTGAAGAGCATGTTTGACCATGGATCAGAGTGGGTACAGCTTTGCTGTGTTTTAAAGAAGCTATAGCCATATGTGTAAATAATTATCCCACATTCCCTGAAATAATCAAAATGATAAACACAAAAAGTGCATGTGTGTTTATGCATTAAACTATACTGCTAGGATTCATAAAGTATGCCCATAAATGCATAGGGCTGGTACATGGAAAAAACACATAGTAGAGCCACATGTAATTCACAAAACATACCAAACTCCCAGCAAGTGTACTTGTCTATGCTTACTACTTACCTGAACATGTTCAGGTATAGAGTTGCTATGCAAATAAAAGTATCACAGTAGTTTCTGTGTTTCACAAATATGTGGATCACAAAGTACTCTGCATGTGACATGCATAGAGTTAATGGGTTACAACTAAAGACATACAGAGCACCACTAAGTAGCCATCTGCCTGATGTCCTTAAAAAGAAGATGTCTTATTCAGCACACTGTAGCATAACAATACCATTTGCCTTAGCAGAGATAAAACAGGCCAACATACACTTTTAATATTCCAGGATGCAAGTGGCTATATTGTAATTATATACTGTACAGACAAGCAGTGTCACATGACAGCACACGTCTTGCCCTCAACACAGTAATAAGAGACTCAACATTGATGGGGGACCTGCAACACAAATCTTCAGTCTTGTTCAGCAGGTATCACCAAACACCTTTATATGTCTGAGAAACACCTCTGGCCATGCAGATGGAGCAACACCAGATGGTGGACAATGGTGAGCTTTCAGATTGTCTACAGTGATAATGGTGCATCTATCACATCTTTCAGTGCCAGTAATGTGTTTCAATCTGCTGTGCACAGACATCATCTTCATTGTTTCACATGACTGTCCAATAGCTGGTAACATTCCACAATGTGGAGATTAAAGCATTGTGTTATGCCCTTCTTTTATTCTGATGTTGACCTGCTGCTTTACACAGTCTTGAAGAGAATTCTAATTGGACATCGGTTATTAGCACCTGCAAACTAAGTCACAGCTTGTAAAAACTACAGTTAACCATTAGTTAGATTATTAGGAAAAGTGTTTGCTGCTTAATCTAAATTGGGACTTTCTAACGTAAGATTTATTTTATACATAGTATGACACACTGACTTATAGATAAGGTGTAACCATTTGGCAAATGTACTTATGATTTTACAATGTACATTTGTCCATTTGCTGTGCGTGTAATATACGTAACAAGCATATTGTACCCAAAGAGTACACATAACTTTTCCTGGTGCTAGTGAATGTATCATGTGCCTTTCACAGTACTAGTCAGACAGGCTTGGGTTATGATTGACACAAGTCCCCGTTACTTGGGAATACAATGCCGTTGTACCCTAACTATCAAGTAAATGAGCATTATGACTCTTATTTCTGTAGGACGACATTACTGGAAACTCTGTTCTGTGTTTATTAATATAGTGCTCCATTCCTAAGAGAAGGGATACTTGGTATCATATTTGAAAATCATCAGCAATAAAACATTTAGGAATTCAGATTTGCACCAGTGAGAATTCAAACATTCAGGCGACACAACATATTTGCAAATGGACAAGTGAAGAGATCTACACAAATAGTGGAAATTTCATAAAAAAGAGCAATAAACAAATACCAGTAGGGCTACCATCTCATGAGTCTTGTATATAAGATAATCCATTGCAGGATCTCTCAGCAGGTCATTTGTTAAAAGTGCATTGTCACACCTCATGGGTGATTCATAGCACCTAGTGAATTAAATGCCACAATGCATTTTGCCCTTATAGGTTCATAGGTTCATAGGTTTATACTAGGCTATCTGCCCGAGGGCATTTATAAGCCTAGCCCATAGTTTTTTGTGGCTTACACCACCCCTTAGTTTGGAGAAACTATGCCCATTATTTAGCTGTGCCTCTGTCGAGCAGTGACACTGAGGTAACCCCTGGGGTGTATCTGCGATCTCCCATCCATTGGTCAAGATTCCTCTTGAACAAGGCCAGCAAGGTGCTCTGCCTCACATAAACCGGGATTTTGTTCCACAGCATAGGGAGTCTTTGAGTGATGAATCTATCCCTCCAGCACGTCCTATTAATAACCGCGTCGAGGTTTAAGTCACCCGCCCTTGTGGCTCTGAGGGATCTAGATTTTTTGAGATGAAGCATATTCATCAAATCTGGGTTTTACATGGCCTTGTATGTCAGGCATAGGTCACCTCTGAGCAAGCGGTACGCAACTGAATATAACTGGAGTTCTTTCAGTCGTGCAGCATAAGACAGATTTTTGAGACCCTTTATCCTTTTGGTGAGGAACTTTTGTGGCCTCTCCAGCTGCTGCAAGTGTCGGGTCAGATACATTCCGAATGGGACATTGTACTCAATCATTGGTCTGATGAGTGATGAGTATAGGGAGACTATGACTTCCCTTGATCTAGATGTGAATCCCTTCATGATAAGGTGGGCAATGTAGAAGGTCTTCCTAACTACTTTAGCAATATGAGTGTCGAATGAAAGGCTACTGTCAACCTGGGTTCCCAGGTCCCTAATAACTTCTTCTGTGTTCAGGGGATTGCCACCTATATGGTAGCTAGGGGTAACCTTATTTTTCCCGAAGGGTATGACTATGCATTTCTTGGCATTTAACTTGAGGCCATGGCTCTGGCACCAGTTATCCGTTTCTGTGAGACCCTTCTGAAGGATGTCTGTGTCGGATGTGTTCTCAACTACGGCGCCCAGTTTGCAGTCATCTGCGAACTTTGTCAGCCATAACCCTCCTGTGTTTGCTTGTACTTCAGAAAAGTAGATGCCAAACAAGAGTGGGCCCAGGACTGAGCCCTGTGGGACACCACTTGTGACAGGCTTAGAGTCTGACATGGCGCCAGCAACTCTGACCCTGTGGGTTCTGTCACTCAGCCAGTTTGCAACCCATCTTGTAATGTATGGGTTTACATTTAAGTTGATGAGTTTTTCAATGATACCCGAGTGGGGTATTGTATCGAAAGCCTTTGCCAGGTCTAGGTAGGCTTATGGACTGCCTTTCCCTCGTCAATGGCCTTGGTGACTGTTTCGAAAAAGTCAACCAAGTTTAAAAGGCATGATCTGCCTTTGACAAAGCCAAACTGGGTTGGATCCAAAGTCTGCAAATTCCCTATGTCTTTATTTTTGAGATCCATTATGATCCTTTCCATGGCTTTGCAGATCAGGCTTGTCAAGCTAATGGGACGGTAATTTCCAGGGTCGGTGGAGGCACCGCCTTTGTGGAGTGGGACCACAGTCGCTGTGCGCCACTCCCTGGGTACGTATCCGGAGGTGAGACTAAGATTAAACAGCTGTCCTAACTGTGGGTTTAATTCCTCGTTGAGTTCATGGAGCACACAGCCGGGGACACCATCAGATCCCATGGATGCTTGTTTGGCCCATTTTTAAATACAAAGCTTTTGGTAAACTTTTATTGTTAAAATCACCGTACAAATACATTTAGGGTACCCTCGGTGATGCCATTTTAAGGATCGATCTATAAACTTTAACGGATATGTCTCTACATACAGTGATGGATCTATTAAATGTCTATGGGCACATCTCACAATTTCCCTATATTGATATCACTGAGGTTACAGCTGACTGTGGCAGTCGTGTGGGGAATAAAAAGTTTTGATTTTTTTTTTTTAAGTTGAAGGTGAGGTGAAAATGTGAACAGATCAGGTGATAGAAACTGCAGGAAATTACCAGATCTGGAAGTTACTATTAGTATTTGTTAACCCCAATAAAGCACTAATCCATGTGGACCTTTGCAAGCTCAGCATAAATGCACTGTCTGGCTAAGAAACTTGCACAAAGTCCCACAGTTATACACATGAATGCTGACAGAATCAAACTTTGCACTACAGAAAGCAGCTCATAGCTTTACTCCTCTGCATTAACTGCCAGACCAAGCTAGAGACACAGAAAGAATACAAAAGCTACCCAACTTGACCACAGACTGAAGCTGAAGTAGTTAATAATCCATCGGAACCAAGATCTTGGGTTGTTTATGGTGAAGTAAAGCTGCAGATGAAGAATCAGAAACATTAATAGAAAACAAATACATCAACTAAAATAGTCACAATCAGTCCAAAGAAATTTGGCACTGAGAAAACTGTGATACTAGAAATGTGAAGAGAGACTCCTTGGGCCACCAAGTGATGCTGGAGTGCAGCAAGAAGTGTCTGTTAAGGAAGATTGAATGTCCAGTAGAAATGATCCCCTTAAATATTCCAGATATGCAATACCACTGAAGAAACCAAGCAAGAGCTATAGACTATTTAAAGAGTTAAAAATGACTCCATGGACTGAAAACTGTATCACTTTATATTGGGTTCCTATTACATAATTGAAGACGCAATCCTTCGAATAAAACACGAAACAGCAAAATAGCGAAACAGCATATAAGAGATTTCTTTCCCTGGGAAATAAATCGCTTGTCTGCCTCCGTTACTTTGCTGTTTTCGTCACTGTAGTGCGATCTCGGAGTTGGTATATTTAAGTGTGGGGGGAGTGAAGACCCCCAGTTTATGTAATGTTTTGAAGTTTTTATTTTTATTTTTTATTTTTTTTTCTGGAACAGCGATTTTTTTCCCTAGGAAAAAATTGCTGTTCCAAGTGCTCGGGATTGTAAGCTTTTGTTTACATGGGGCTGATAAATTAGAATTCGCTTTTTTAAGCATTCGCTGATTTAATATAGACCCTTTAAATTGCATTTGAATATATGAACAGCCCATGGTAGGCTTAGTGTAAAATGATCAATGCAATTGCATGTTGCTGCTAAGGTTGTAAATATATATTACATGCATAATATATATAATGTTATATTGCATTTTCCTTTGCTGATATGCAAAACATTGCTACTGAAACAATGATGGCACTGTAAGAGTTTCAAAGAAAAAAACTGTCCAAATCTATAAAATAATTCTTTTAACTACCACATATTTTAACTACAGGAACTCTGCCCCATCTAGTTTCTCTCTCTTTACATCTATATCTATATCTATATTTATATCTATTGCCCAGCCTGGGTTACCTGGGATGAGCAAAAGCTGGACGTGAAGCCAACCAACCTACTAAACATGAACTGAATTGCTATACTTAATGTAGGTTCACTGACAGGGCACAGCTTGGAAGTGGATGACATGATGATACAGAGGAGGCTGGATGTCCTATGCATCCAAGAGACAAGATGGAAGGGCAGTGCAGCAAAGCCACTTGGCTTGGGATCCAGACTATACTACTCAGGTGGGGGACAGGCTAGAAATGGTGTAGGAATTGTGGTGAGAGAGAAGATTCAGAAGGCAGTGAGGGAGGTCATCAGATTTAATAACAGACTCATGGCAGTCAGACTCCAGTGTAATAATAGAGCAGCATTCATAGTCTCAGCCTATGCACCACAACAGGGCTGTGATAGTGAGGAAAAGAGTGCATTAAGACCTATTAGATAAAGTAGGACAACAGGACTTGGTGTTGATATTGGGTGACCTGAATGCATATATCGGGACAGACAGAACAGGATATGAGGACGGCCTGGGTCCACAGGAATAAAGAAGGAAAAGCCATTCTAGACTTCTGTCGGAAAAATGGCTTGATAGGTAATAGGCATGGTGCAAAAAGAGATACAGTCACATGATCACATACAAGAGTAGCCAACACTGAACTCAGATCGACTTCCTCCTAGTAAGGAAAAGGCACTGCGGTATAGCCAACACTGAACTCAGGTCGACGTCCTCTAGTAAGGAAAAGGCACTGCGGTATAGCCAACACTGAACTCAGGTCGACTTCCTCCTAGTAAGGAAAAGGCACTGCGGTATAGCCAACACTGAACTCAGGTCGACTTCCTCCTAGTAAGGAAAAGGCACTGCGGTATAGCCAACACTGAACTCAGGTCGACGTCCTCTAGTAAGGAAAAGGCACTGCGGTATAGCCAACACTGAACTCAGGTCGACTTCCTCCTAGTAAGGAAAAGGCACTGCGGTAGACTCCATGACTGCAAAGTCATCCCCAGTGAAACAGTTGGCCCACAGCATAAATCACTAGTTGCCACAATCAGCTGCAAGCAGTGGTCAGAGAAGGCTCTAAGGTTAACAGAGACCAGGTTGAAGACCTGTAAGTTGACTGGAGAGAAAGTACAACAGCTCAAGGAATTACTCGGGGCTCTAGCACCCCAAGAAGAGGAAGAAATAGGTGGAGTTGAAGAAGAATGACAGTGCCTAAAAGCAGCATGTGTTAGGGCTACAGAAAAGGTATGTGGCCAACCAGGTATGGAAATCAGGTACATAAGGAAAGCTGGTGGTGGAATGCAGAAGTCCAGGAAGTCATCAAAAGAAAGAAGGAGTGCAGGAAGAAATGGGAGATAGAAAAGACTGACCAGACTAGGAAGGACTACTGGTTGGCTAACAAAGAAGCTAAGAAAGACATTGCAATAGGTAAGAAAGAATAGGACATCAGAGGCACACTACCAACTTCTCGAACCTGACTCAGTAAGTGGCACAAATAAACTACATTAGGTTGCAAGGCAAAGACAGAAAGATAAAGAATATAGTCAGACACCCTTCATAAAGGATACCAGCAACAATCTACTCAACAGTCCAGAGCGCAGCAAAGGCAGATGGAAGGAGTATTTCCAGCAGCTTCTGAATGAAGAAAAATCCACAGAAGTTGTACTGCCCCAGTAACAGTGTACGATGGGAGAAGAAGAGAACCCAGTCTAAAAGAAGTAAGAACTGCAATAAGGAAAATGAAGTCTGGGAAAGCAACAGGCTCAGATGAGGTTACAGCAGAAATAATAAAAATGCAGAAATGGCTCCTGAGGGTACTTATAGCAGTGTGGAGAGAAAGGCATATCCCAGATGACTGGAGAATAAGCATACTCATGCCAGTGTACAAGAACAAAGGGGACACCCACAACTGCGGACAGTAGAGAGGCATCAAACTCCTATCACATTGCATGAAAGTTCTGGAGAGGGTGACTGATAAACAGATACGCAGAGTAATAGAATGTAAGATGGGAGATGAGCAGTTTGGATTCAGATAAGGATGCAGGACAATTGACATGATCTTTGCAGTGAGACAGATACTTGGGAAGAAGCTAGAGATGAGGAGAGAGTCCAACTGGGCATTCCTAAACTTGGAGAAAGCATATGACAAGGTCCCAAGAAAGATGATCTGGGCAGTACTGTGGTGGTTTGAAGTTCCAAAAACATTGGTAGAATTAGTGCAGGCTATATACAAGGACCCAGTGACTCAGGTATGAACAGTGTTTGACCTCACAGAGGAGTTCCCAGTGGGAGTGGGTGTACACCAGGGTTTAGCTCTGAGCCCACTGCTGTTCATACTGGTGATAGACTACATTAACAAACAGGCCAGAGGGGACAGATCAACAAAGATGCTGTATGCAGACAATGTGGCATTACAGGCAAATTTTGAGCTAGAATGTCAGTAAAGGACAGGAGAATGGAATAGAAAACTGAAGGCACATGGGATGAAACTAAGTACAGATAAGATGGTGGTAATGGCAGCAAATTGGGGAAATCAGAGAAAGATGAAAATAGAGATAGAAGGGAAGATAGTGAAACAGGTAAACAGCCTCAGGTATCTTAGAGGGGTGGTAGAGGAGAGGGGACATCTGAATGAAGAAGTCAAAGCTAGAATCAGAGGGGCTGCAGCCAACTAGCATAGAGTGTCAGGTGTAGTCGATGACAGAGGAAAGCGAAAGAACCTGAAAAGTAAGGTGCACAAGACAGTGATGAGACCAGTACTATTGTATGGTACAGAAACCTGGGCATATATCTATGTCTATAACTAATGTATATCTATATATATATCTATGTCTGTGTCTATATAATTATATCTATGTATATATCTGTATCTATCTGTCTGTATATGCATACTGCCTTTAAGGTTACACAAAGCATAGTAGAAGAATTAAAAAAAAGAGTATTTTTTCCTTAAGTTGCACAGCATCTTGACATACTAGCATCTGAAGTGCTGAGACTTTTACAGTACAATGAGATATTTTAAAGCCTATGACAGGTTGTGTCAATAAGACAAAAGCAGATGACAGATGACACTGATATCTCTCTTGTATATATATCTATCTATATATATATATATATATATATATATATATATATATATATATATATATACATATATGTTGTCAACAAGACAGCAGCAGCAAATGACAGATGACACTGATGATCTTTCTGTCTCATATGTATATGTTGTGTCAATAAGACAGCAGCAGCAGATAAGAGATGACACTGATGATATCTTTCTCTCGCATGTATATGTTGTGTCAGTAAGACAGCAGCAGCAGATGATGAATGGCACTGATGATCTATTTGTCTCATATGTATATGTTGTGTCAATAAGACAGCAGCAGCAGCAGATAAGAGATGACACTGATGATCTTTCTGTCTCATATGTATATGCTGTGTCAATAAGACAGCAACAGCAGATGACACTGATGATCTCTCTCTCTTACATATGTATACATACATACAACCCTAGGGATCGCGTCAGTCACTCTGCTAGACAGGTGTCCAGGGAAGTAAACAGTGTGGGAAGAAATAGCCAGGGAATTGTTATGGCTAGCCTTGATAAGCCCTAGGGCCGATAGCCAAGTACCAACCTATGCACCTATGAACCTATAAGTGATGTAGAAAATGGACTGCACAACCTTTAATGCTAATGAGCTAATTACAGGACGTTGCCTTTCATGCCGTTCACTTTCTTTTTCTTTGAGTAAAAACCTCCTAAAGACATACTCACTCTCTCTATATTATATTCTTCACTTGCCATCCAGATATTGAGGTGACCAGTACTGCTGTTTGCCAGTCTAAAACTACTCACCCCACCTTGCACACCCACTGAAGAGATGTGGTGCCTTCAGCGTCTTTGCTAGGCAAACACTCTCCATACCTTAAATATCTTCATTATCCCAACGTTATTTACTAATTGCCTCATCTTCACTATCCCATCAATATCCAGTACCTTCAATGCCATCATTACTCCAACACTCTCCATACCTTAAACATCTTCACTATCCCAACGTTATTTACTAAATCCAGCATCTTCACTATCCTAGCAACATCCAGTACCTTCAATGCCATCATTACTCCAACACTCTCCATACCTTAAACATCTTCAATATCCCAATGGTATTTACTAAATCCAGCATCTTCACTATCCTATCAATATCCAGTACCTTCAAAGCCATCATTACTCCAGCACTCTCCATACCTTAAACATCTTCATTATCCCAACGTTATTTACTAAATCCAGCATCTTCACTATCCTATCGATATCCAGTACCTTCAATGCCATCATTACTCCAACACTCTCCATACCTTAAACATCTTCATTATCCCAAGGTTATTTACTAAATCCGGCATCTTCACTATCCTATCAATATCCAGTACCTTTAATGCCATCATTACTCCAACACTCTCCATACCTTAAACATCTTCATTATCCCAATGTTATTTACTAAATCCGGCATCTTCACTATCCTATCAATATCCAGTACCTTCAATGCCATCATTACTCCAGCACTCTCCATACCTTAAACATCTTCATTATCCCAACGTTATTTACTAAATCCAGCATCTTCACTATCCTATCAATATCCAGTACCTTCAATGCCATCATTACTCCAGCACTCTCCATACCTTAAACATCTTCATTATCCCAACGTTATTTACTAAATCCAGCATCTTCACTATCCTATCAATATCCAGTACCTTCAATGCCATCATTACTCCAACACTCTCCATACCGTAAACATCTTCATTATCCCAACGTTATTTACTAAATCCAGCATCTTCACTATCCTATCAATATCCACTACCTTCAATGCCATCATTACTCCAACACTCTCCATACCTTAAACATCTTCATTATCCCAACGTTATTTACTAAATCCAGCATCTTCACTATCCTGTCAATATCCACTACCTTCAATGCCATCATTACTCCAACACTCTCCATACCTTAAACATCTTCATTATCCCAACGTTATTTATTAAATCCAGCATCTTCACTATCCTATCAATATCCAGTACCTTCAATGCCATCATTACTCCAACACTCTCCATACCTTAAACATCTTCATTAACCCAACGTTATTTACTAAATCCGGCAATTTCACTATCCTATCAATATCCAGTACCTTCAACGCCATCATTACTCCAGCACTCTCCATACCTTAAACATCTTCATTATCCCAACGTTATTTACTAAATCCAGCATCTTCACTATCCTATCAATATCCAGTACATTCAATGCCATCATTACTCCAACACTCTCCATACCTTAAACATCTTCATTATCCCAACGTTATTTACTAAATCCGGCATCTTCACTATCCTATCAATATCCAGTACCATCAATGCCATCATTACTCCAGCACTCTCCATACCTTAAACATCTTCATTATCCCAACGTTATTTACTAAATCCAGCATCTTCACTATCCTATCAATATCCAGTACCTTCAATGCCATCATTACTCCAGCACTCTCCATACCTTAAACATCTTCATTATCCCAATGTTATTTACTAAATCCAGCATCTTCACTATCCTATCAATATCCAGTACCTTCAATGCCATCATTACTCCAACACTCTCCATACCTTAAACATCTTCATTATCCCAACGTTATTTACTAAATCCGCATCTTCACTATCCTGTCAATATCCAGTGCCTTCAATGCCATCATTATTCCAACACTCTCCATACCTTAAAGATCTTCATTATCCCAACGTCATTTACTAAATCCAGCATCTTCACTATCCTATCAATATCCACTACCTTCAATGCCATCATTACTCCAACACTCTCCATACCTTAAACATCTTCATTATCTCAACGTTATTTACTAAATCCAGCATCTTCACTATCCTATCAATATCCACTACCTTCAATGCCATCATTACTCCAACACTCTCCATACCTTAAACATCTTCATTATCCCAACGTTATTTACTAAATCCAGCATCTTCACTATCCTATCAATATCCAGTACCTTCAATGCCATCATTACTCCAACACTCTCCATACCTTAAACATCTTCATTATCCCAATGTTATTTACTAAATCCAGCATCTTCACTATCCTATCAATAACCAGTACCTTCAATGCCATCATTACTCCAACACTCTCCATACCTTAAACATCTTAATTATCCCAAGGTTATTTACTAAATCTGGCATCTTCACTATCCTATCAATATCCAGTACCTTCAATGCCATCATTACTCCAACACTCTGCATACCTTAAACATCTTCATTATCCCAACGTTATTTACTAAATCCAGCATCTTCACTATCCTATCAATATCCACTAACTTCAATGCCATCATTACTCCAACACTCTCCATACCTTAAACATCTTCATTATCCCAACGTTATTTACTAACTCTGGCATCTTCACTATCCTATCAATATCCAGTACCTTTAATGCCATCATTACTCCAACACTCTCCATACCTTAAACATCTTCATTATCCCAACGTTATTTACTAAATCCGGCATCTTCAATATCCTATCAATATCCAGTACCTTTAATGCCATCATTACTCCAACACTCTCCATACCTTAAACATCTTCATTATCCCAACGTTATTTACTAAATCCAGCATCTTCACTATCCTGTCAATATCCACTACCTTCAATGCCATCATAACTCCAGCACTCTCCATACCTTAAACTTCTTCATTATCCCAAGGGTATTTACTAAATCCAGCATCTTCACTATCCTATCAATATCCACTACCTTCAATGCCATCATTACTCCAACACTCTCCATACCTTAAACATCTTCATTATCCCAACGTTATTTACTAAACCCAGCATCTTCACTATCCTATCAATATCCAGTACCTTCAATACCATCATTACTCCAGCACTCTCCATACCTTAAACATCTTCATTATCCCAACGTTATTTACTAAATCCAGCATCTTCACTATCCTATCAATTTCCACTACCTTCAATGCCATCATTACTCCAGCACTCTCCATACCTTAAACATCTTCATTATCCCAATGTTATTTACTAAATCCAGCATCTTCACTATCCTATCAATATCCAGTACCTTCAATGCCATCCTTACTCCAACACTCTCCATACCTTAAACATCTTCATTATCCCGTTATTTACTAAATCCAGCATCTTCACTATCCTATCAATATCCAGTACCTTCAATGCCATCATTACTCCAACACTCTCCATACCTTAAACATCTTCATTATCCCAACGTTATTTACTAAATCCGGCATCTTCACTATCCTATCAATATCCAGTACCTTCAATGCCATCATTACTCCAGCACTCTCCATACCTTAAACATCTTCATTATCCCAACGTTATTTACTAAATCCAGCATCTTCACTATCCTATCAATATCCAGTACCTTCAATGCCATCATTACTCCAGCACTCTCCATACCTTAAACATCTTCATTATCCCAACGTTATTTACTAAATCCAGCATCTTCACTATCCTATCAATATCCAGTACCTTCAATGCCATCATTACTCCAACACTCTCCATACCGTAAACATCTTCATTATCCCAACGTTATTTACTAAATCCAGCATCTTCACTATCCTATCAATATCCACTACCTTCAATGCCATCATTACTCCAACACTCTCCATACCTTAAACATCTTCATTATCCCAACGTTATTTACTAAATCCAGCATCTTCACTATCCTGTCAATATCCACTACCTTCAATGCCATCATTACTCCAACACTCTCCATACCTTAAACATCTTCATTATCCCAACGTTATTTATTAAATCCAGCATCTTCACTATCCTATCAATATCCAGTACCTTCAATGCCATCATTACTCCAACACTCTCCATACCTTAAACATCTTCATTAACCCAACGTTATTTACTAAATCTGGCAATTTCACTATCCTATCAATATCCAGTACCTTCAACGCCATCATTACTCCAGCACTCTCCATACCTTAAACATCTTCATTATCCCAACGTTATTTACTAAATCCAGCATCTTCACTATCCTATCAATATCCAGTACATTCAATGCCATCATTACTCCAACACTCTCCATACCTTAAACATCTTCATTATCCCAACGTTATTTACTAAATCCGGCATCTTCACTATCCTATCAATATCCAGTACCATCAATGCCATCATTACTCCAGCACTCTCCATACCTTAAACATCTTCATTATCCCAACGTTATTTACTAAATCCAGCATCTTCACTATCCTATCAATATCCAGTACCTTCAATGCCATCATTACTCCAGCACTCTCCATACCTTAAACATCTTCATTATCCCAATGTTATTTACTAAATCCAGCATCTTCACTATCCTATCAATATCCAGTACCTTCAATGCCATCATTACTCCAACACTCTCCATACCTTAAACATCTTCATTATCCCAACGTTATTTACTAAATCCGGCATCTTCACTATCCTGTCAATATCCAGTGCCTTCAATGCCATCATTATTCCAACACTCTCCATACCTTAAAGATCTTCATTATCCCAACGTCATTTACTAAATCCAGCATCTTCACTATCCTATCAATATCCACTACCTTCAATGCCATCATTACTCCAACACTCTCCATACCTTAAACATCTTCATTATCCCAACGTTATTTACTAAATCCAGCATCTTCACTATCCTATCAATATCCACTACCTTCAATGCCATCATTACTCCAACACTCTCCATACCTTAAACATCTTCATTATCCCAACGTTATTTACTAAATCCAGCATCTTCACTATCCTATCAATATCCAGTACCTTCAATGCCATCATTACTCCAACACTCTCCATACCTTAAACATCTTCATTATCCCAATGTTATTTACTAAATCCAGCATCTTCACTATCCTATCAATAACCAGTACCTTCAATGCCATCATTACTCCAACACTCTCCATACCTTAAACATCTTAATTATCCCAAGGTTATTTACTAAATCTGGCATCTTCACTATCCTATCAATATCCAGTACCTTCAATGCCATCATTACTCCAACACTCTGCATACCTTAAACATCTTCATTATCCCAACGTTATTTACTAAATCCAGCATCTTCACTATCCTATCAATATCCACTAACTTCAATGCCATCATTACTCCAACACTCTCCATACCTTAAACATCTTCATTATCCCAACGTTATTTACTAACTCTGGCATCTTCACTATCCTATCAATATCCAGTACCTTTAATGCCATCATTACTCCAACACTCTCCATACCTTAAACATCTTCATTATCCCAACGTTATTTACTAAATCCGCATCTTCAATATCCTATCAATATCCAGTACCTTTAATGCCATCATTACTCCAACACTCTCCATACCTTAAACATCTTCATTATCCCAACGTTATTTACTAAATCCAGCATCTTCACTATCCTGTCAATATCCACTACCTTCAATGCCATCATAACTCCAGCACTCTCCATACCTTAAACTTCTTCATTATCCCAAGGGTATTTACTAAATCCAGCATCTTCACTATCCTATCAATATCCACTACCTTCAATGCCATCATTACTCCAACACTCTCCATACCTTAAACATCTTCATTATCCCAACGTTATTTACTAAACCCAGCATCTTCACTATCCTATCAATATCCAGTACCTTCAATACCATCATTACTCCAGCACTCTCCATACCTTAAACATCTTCATTATCCCAACGTTATTTACTAAATCCAGCATCTTCACTATCCTATCAATTTCCACTACCTTCAATGCCATCATTACTCCAGCACTCTCCATACCTTAAACATCTTCATTATCCCAATGTTATTTACTAAATCCAGCATCTTCACTATCCTATCAATATCCAGTACCTTCAATGCCATCCTTACTCCAACACTCTCCATACCTTAAACATCTTCATTATCCCGTTATTTACTAAATCCAGCATCTTCACTATCCTATCAATATCCAGTACCTTCAGTGCCATCATTACTCCAACACTCTCCATACCTTAAACATCTTCATTATCCCAAGGTTATTTACTAAATCTGGCATCTTCACTATCCTATCAATATCCAGTATCTTCAATGCCATCATTACTCCAACACTTTCCATACCTTAAACATCTTCATTATCCCAACGTTATTTACTAAATCCGGCATCTTCACTATCCTATCAATATCCAATACCTTTAATGCCATCATTACTCCAACACTCTCCATACCTTAAACATCTTCATTATCCCAACGTTATTTACTAAATCCGGCATCTTCACTATCCTATCAATATCCAGTACCTTTAATGCCATCATTACTCCAACACTCTCCATACCTTAAACATCTTCATTATCCCAACGTTATTTACTAAATCCAGCATCTTCACTATCCTATCAATATCCAGTACCTTCAATACCATCATTACTCCAGCACTCTCCATACCTTAAACATCTTCATTATCCCAACGTTATTTACTAAATCCAGCATCTTCACTATCCTATCAATATCCACTACCTTCAATGCCATCATTACTCCAGCACTCTCCATACCTTAAACATCTTCATTATCCCAATGTTATTTAATAAATCCAGCATCTTCATTGTCCTATCAATATCCAGTACCTTCAATGCCATCATTACTCCAACACTATTTAGTGACCTTAGCATCTTTAGTTTAGTAACGTGTTAAATAATTAAATAACTAATGCCTCTTCAAAGTCAACCAACACCCATGTTCATGCTTCATTTCTGTAAACAGTACATTCTGTCAGGTAAGCTCTGGTGGATAACTTGTATCAGAATCAGAATCACATTTACTGGCCAAGTATGCAGGCATACAAGGAATTTGACTCCGGTTTCAGTGAGTCTCCAAGTATGAATTACATAAACGACATACATACAATTAAGAACAAGACAAAAAAAGTAAATATACATACAAGGTGCAAAGTGCAACTCAGTGCAAGAAATACTGAAATTACCTCTGAAAGAAACAAGTATTGACCATATGTAAACAATACTGCAGAATCCTTGGAGGCTTGGGAAAAAGAATAGCCCAGACAAATAAGCTGAGTTATGAGAAGTCAGATTTATTTACTTTTTACTTCATTACACAAGAGAGCATCTGTGTTTTGGAATACCAGTAAAATGCTCATTATTATCACCCCAAAGAGCTCTAATAATGGACTTCTGCCCCTATCGTGGTCCACGTCTCTAATTTGTTACTCCAAAACCACTCTAACCATTTCATTCTTATGTTATATGTCCAAAGGGTATCCATTTTTGGAGATCATTTCCACTCACTCACTCATTCACTCAACTGACTCAGTTTTGTGTCCCAGTGAGTGTTAGGAATAACTGTCAAACTAACCCACCTGACTGCTCATAGGTTCATAGGTTACTAACCCACCTGACTGCTCATAGGTTCATAGGTTCATAGGTTTATACTAGGCTATCTGCCCTAAGGCATTTATAAGCCTAGCCCAAAGTTTTGTGGCTTACGCCACCCCTTATATGAAAAAATACTGTGCCCATTAGTTTGTTGTGCCTCTGTCCAGCAGTGACACAGAGATGATTACTGGGGTAAACCTACGATCTCCCATCCACAGGTCAAGATTTCTCTTGAACAGAGCCAGCGAGGTGCTCTGCCTCACATGGACCGGGATTTTATTCCACAGCATAGGGAGTCTCTGAGTGATAAATCTATCCCTCCAGCACGTCCTATTTATATCCGTGCTAAGGTTTAAGTCGCTTGCTCTAGTGGTTTTGGTGGATTTGGATTTTTTGAGGTGGAGCATGTCCATTAATTCCGGGTTGGACATGGCCTTGTATGTCAGGCACATATCACCTCTGAGCAGACGGTATGCGACTGAATAGAGCTGGAGTTTCTTCAATCTGGCAGCATATGACAGATTTTGGAGTCCCTTTATCCTTTTGGTGAGGAACTTTTGGGGTCTCTCCAATTGCTGCAGGTGTCAGGTGAGATACATCCCGAATGGGGCATTGTACTCGATCATTGGTCTGATAAGTGAAGAGTACAGGGGAACAATGACCTCACTAGATCTGGATGTGAATCCCTTCATGATCAGGTGGGCAATGTAGAAGGTCTTTCTAACCACTTTAGCAACGTGAGTGTCAAAAGAAAGGCCACTGTCAACCTGGGTCCCCAGGTCCCTGATAACCTCTTCTGTGCTTAGCGGATTGCCACCTATATGGTAGCTTGGGGTTACCTTGTTTTTCCCGAAGGGTATGACTATACATTTTTTGGTGTTTAACTTCAGGTCATGGCTCTGGCACCAGCTATCTGTTTCCGTGAGTCGCTTCTGAAGGATATCCGTGTCCGATGCACTTTCCACTATGGCGCCCAGTTTGCAGTCATCTGCAAACTTTGTCAGCCAAAGTCCTCCATGTTGGCCTGTACTTCTGAGAAGTAGATGCCGAACAATAGGGGCCCAAGGACTGATCCCTGTGGGACACCACTTGTGACCGGCTTGGAGTCTGGCATAGCGCCAGCAACTCTAACCCTGTGGGTTCTGTCCTTAAGCCAGTTTGCAACCCATCTTGTGACATATGGGTTTAGATTTAAGCTGGCCAGTTTGCAACCCATCTTGTGACATATGGGTTTAGATTTAAGCTGATAAGTTTTTCTACAATACCCGAGTGGGGTATTGTGTCAAAAGCCTTTGCAAGGTCAAGGTAGGCTGTATGGACTGCCTTTCCCTCATCAATGGCCTTGGTGACTGTTTCGAAGAAGTCGACCAAGTTCAAAAGGCATGATCTGCCCTTGATGAAGCCAAACTGGGTCGGGTCCAATGTCTGCAAGTCCCCTATATCTTTGTTTATGAGCTCCATTATGATCCTCTCCATAGCTTTGCAGACTAGACTTGTTAAGCTTATGGGGCGGTAATTACCAGGGTCCGTAGAGGCACTGCCTTTGTGGAGTGGGACCACAGTTGCCGTATGCCACTCCTTGGGCATGTATCCTGTGGTAAGCCTGAGATTAAACAGCTGCCTTATGTGCAGATTTAATTCCTCATTTAGCTCATGTAGCACACAGCCGGGGACACCATCCAGTCCCATTGATGCTGTGTTTTTAGCTTTAGAGAGAGCAGCTTTCACCTGCGCATTTGAGATGTCTGGGTGGCTACACTCTGCTGGGATAGTTATCTCTCCTTTGGGGGGGGGTAGAGGGGGGTGAAGTTTGCACTGAACCTGTCTGCCAGTATGTTGGCAATGTCTGTGGGTTCAGTGATTTTTGTATCATTTTGGACTAATTCTGAGCATATCTGGGAGTTTCCACCCAGGTTCCTAACATAGCTGAAAAAGGCCTTATGATTGTCCTTTGAATCCATGGCAATTTTTCTCTCAAAATTGGCCTTAGTTGATTTTATGAGTGCTCGTATTTTTTTACTTATAATGATCAGGTGTGACTTCCCTTTTATGGATTTTGTTCTATCATGTAATAGCTTTCTCCTCTTATTGTAAAGTTTGTTAATGGCTGGGGTCCACCAGACTGGATGTTTGCCCTTCACCCCACCTCTACCCCCCCCTAAAGGAGAGATAACTATCCCACTCTACTTCCTCCCCCCCCCTCCTACTCCTAAGCTAATACTGTGCCTCTTCACATCAAGTCTCTCAAACTTACACTTTAATCTTAACCTACCTTCACATTGACAATTCCTTTTCTCCACTACTCACCATGTCTTTCAAAACCAACAAAACACCATCCTTGGCCCCTATAATAAAACAGAACCCAGCCAAGCTATTACCCCTTTTCATTTTTACCCTAGTACTCACACTACCCTATCTCCTAACCTCTTATGAAACAAATTGTAATTATGACCTTAAAACCTCTTCCAAACAAACTGCCACTAATTTAACTACCCCAAAGTTCACACATTCAAACATTACTTCTACCTCTTCCTACCTCTTAGCCAAATATCACAGACTATCCCATATTAAATCTAATAATCTCATGTTAAGAAAACTAAAATATTTGATGATGTTTACCTGTAAGCCACACTTAAACTACAGTCCCTCTACCCTGGTAGATGGCGATATACATCCTAACCCAGGACCCTTTACTATTTCCTGTGAAGCTACACCTATTATCTCAAATTCCTCCCTTCATTTACCAACCTTTAATGCTCATTCCTTACTCATAGGACACCTTAATATCAGAAGTGTAAACAAGTCACCCATCTCCACTCTCTCCTTGAATATTACTCTTTCGACATCCTATGTTTAACAGAAACCTGGCTAAAACCCCTCACCAAGGATACAGAAATCATTCCACCAGGCTATAACATCATGAGACAAGACCGCAATACTCGCAAAGGAGGGGGAGTTGCACTAATATTTAAGACTGATCTAAAAATAACCTTAGTACCCTTTGTTCCCCCAGAAAACACCAAAACTGAACTCCTTATATCAAAGCTACAACTGAACCCAAATAAAGCCATATATATTATCAGTACTTATCTTCCTCCTGGAAATAACTCCATAATTATAGAAAATCTCCTTAGCTGGGCATCATCCACCTTTCCACAAGAAACTGTAATACTTGGAGACTTCAACCTTGACTGGTCATCAGTTAATACCACTAACCCAGTCTCTCATATTAATCTCCATGGCTTTACTCAGACTATTAATACCTCCACTAGAATTAATAAACCTAACAACAAAGAAAGTATACTAGATTGGATTCTTGTTAATAAACCACAGCTACAATACCAAACCGGCACTTTGCCAGATGACATTAGTGACCACAACTTAACCTATATCATAAGAAAGAAGAATATTGCTACTAATGCCCCCACCATCCGAACCTCTCGTAGTACTAAAAACTTTAACCCCATCCTATTTAACATTGAACTGAATGCCTGTAACTGGATACCTCTACAAATTCTTCCACTAGAAGAAGCAGTTCAATATTTTAACAACACATTCCTATCCATCCTAGATAATCATGCACCAAAAAGAACTATCAGAGTCAAAACTAAACCCACTCCCTGGCTATCTAAGGAAACAAGGCACAAAATGTTACTCAGAAACAAATCCTGGATAAAATGGAGAACTAGTAAATCTCCCTCTGACCAACAGACCTTCAGACACTTAAGAAATAGTACTAAAAAAGCTATTATCTCGGACAAAAAAAACTACTATAGTAACCTCCAACAAGTTAATCATAATAATCCCCAAAGATTCTGGGCAACCTTGAATAGACTTCTTCACCCCGGACAAACTACCACCCCCTCTCCTCTGGATCCGAAAAATTCTTCCCATGAAACTGCCAATGCTTTCAATTCCTTCTTCACTAATACTATCAATTCTCTGGCCTCTCACCTTTCCTTTGACAATTCTAGCATCCCTGCTCAAGCAGCTTCTATTCAACCTACCTTCACTCTACAACCTATCTCTACCACCTTCATCCAAAATGCATCCAAAAACTTAAACCATGTACCCCATCAGCTGACCAACTTCCATCTGAATACCGCCAAAAAGCAGCTAAGGTTATAGCCTATCCCATATCCATCCTTATCAATAGAACTATTAATGAAGGTACCATACCTGACATCTGGAAGATCTCACACATTATACCCCTACATAAAGGAGGTAACTCCAATGAATACTCTAATTACAGGCCTATAGCACTCTTATCTCCCCTAGCTAAAATCATGGAAAAATGTGTCCACTACCAACTAATGAACTACTTAACTAAAAATAACATTCTAACTCCCTGTCAACACGGCTTCAGGCCTTTTCACAGTACTACCACTGCTCTTCTTTCCTTTACTAACTTCATAAACACAAACCGCAATAATGACATTCTTTCTTCTGCACTCTTTATTGACCTGTCCAAAGCCTTTGACATGGTTAACCACCCCCTCCTCATAAAAATCCTAGAATCTCTTGCTTTAGAACCTAAAGCTATCCTTTGGTTTACTTCCTATCTCACTAACAGGAAACAGGCAGTCCTCTGGGAAAACAAACTCTCCTCTCTCCTTCCAATTTCTCTTGGTGTCCCACAAGGCTCTATTCTTGGACCTCTCCTTTTCTCCCTTTTTATAAATGACCTACAAGCAGCTATTCCACAAGCTACTTGCATACAATACGCTGATGACTCCACTCTTATTTGCTCAGCTAAAAACATTCCAGAGCTACAAACTATTACTCAAAATGTATTCCACACAGTAGAAGCTTGGTTCTTAAAACGCTGCCTACTCTTAAATGCTAAAAAAACAAAACTCCTCCTCTTTAAACCTACTACTAGATCCCCACTTTAGATTTCTCTATCTCATCTATTAATGGCACCCTCATATCAGCTGACTCCACTACCAAACTGCTAGGTGTCATGATTGACAACAACCTTACCTATGATTGTCACATCAATAATACCATTAAAACTGTAAACAGAAAACTGGGCTCCCTATACAGAATTAGAACATTCTTAACCCCTGCAGCCAAAGCTACTCTTGCCCACTCTCACCTTATTTCAACTCTTCTCTATGCCTCACCAATTTACACTAACCTGAAGAAAAACAATCTCTCAAAATTGGCTAACACATATAATAGTATTGCTAGATTTGTGACTGGTAATCGATTTAGAACTCACCACTGCCTGAACCTTCAACAACTTCACTGGCTTGAATTAGAAAATATGTTGCTTCTTTCCCAACTCTCCTTTGTCCATAGAGCTCTCTATCAACCTAATAACACTCCTGCACTTTCCAAACTTTTGACCCCCTACTCTAACCTGAACTCACTTCGTTCCTCCAGTAAACTACTAGTAACTTTAACTAAATCCAACAACCTTGCTGGTGACTCCCTCTTCTCTAACGCCCTTGGTAAACACTGGAATCAACTTCCTACTGAACTTACTTCTCTTCCAACTCCTATTCTGTTCAAACAAAAACTCAGAACCTACCTTAAAAATCAATGGTTATGTCCCTGCTGTAACCCCGACTAGATCTCCCTATAACCACCTCTACTCCTCCCTCTCCCTCTCCTTCCTCCTCCTTTTCTTCTACTAGCTTTACGACCATCACTTGATAAGCAATAAGTCTCTAATATCCTTCTCCTCCTTTAGTTGCTTTTTCTTTTACTGAAAGTATAGATTTTACTCATCTACTCACTCTTTTCTGTATATTTCTCTTCTCTCTTTTACTCTCCTTATATAACCTTCCTATAAAATAACGTGAAATAAGTTTAAACTTTATTTTTATTGTGTGAGAATGAGGTATCCTATCATACTATGTTATGTTAATATTAAATCCTATGATGTCTTCCTGCATATTTGCATATCCCCCCTCCTTTTCCTTTTACCTCGTTCATTTTTTTGTATATTATGTAACTGTGTTTATATCTATGTGGAGCTTTTCTCCCCGGGCCTCTACTGAAAATGGAAATATATCCAGTTAGACTAGCCCGGTTAACAAATGTAAAATAAAATAAAAATAAAAATAAATTGTGGAAAGAGTCTTGGTTTTATTTGGGATTGCCTGATCCATGCAGTCCTGGAGGTGTTCATAGAAGGCATTTGTAAGGGCTTCCGCAGCTTGGGTTGTGGTTTCCACAACAATATACCATAGTAACAAAAAGTATCACATTAACAAAAAATACTATATTAACAAAAAAAATGAATGTTTACATTAGCAGAGTACATCATAAGGTTTGCTCAGCAAAGTGGAGACTCAAGAAACCAATGCAGGAATGTTTCCTTTGTGATATAAAATGAAATATTTCTTACTACCTTGTTTTTCAGTGTTTATTTTGTGCCGTATTTTGTCATTCTTATGGTATACCACCATTATAATTTATTTTTGCTGCCTAAGTCACTGTTCTCCGTTTTACTCCCAGAACTGAATCATAAGTTTAATTTTTCCTTCCAGAAATGAGTTTCTCTTATATTTTGCCATGTCCCCCCTTTTTTCACTTCATACTTTCATGATCAAGTCTGACTCGCACAGATTTCCCCTGTTCTCTTTTGCTGTTTTTTTCTGATATATGCTACAGAAAACCGTGGGTAGTCGAATGTTTCTAAATAACTCTTGCAGATTTTAAATAATATTAAAAGTGACTTAGGGAAACAATAGTGTGTGGGTTAGATGCTAAATTCTTTGACCACAAACAACCTGGTTCAGCATAGTAATTGTAGCTCACACTATGGTATGACACCTACATATGATTCCAAAAGGTGTATATTTGAATTAAACCACTTACTGTTTGAATTACTCCACATTCATATCATGGAAATGAAGTACAGACTTCTGTTATTTGGTTTTTAGATGTGGTTTTTCACTTTCTTTGTGTAAACCAGACATCTGTTTCAGTAAAACCACACACACACACACACACACACACACACACACACACACACACACACACACACACACGCAGACATTAAAGTGTTAAAAACAATTCTTAATGTATAGGTAGGTATTTTTCTGCTAATCTAGTATTTTTAAAATAGTATCAGTAGCAAATACTCAGATGTAGGCAGCTGTAAGGAGTGCAGTTGTTTTTTTGCTTATGCCGTAGATACTTTATCACCTTTTTTCTGTAGTATCTGATTTTTTTATGACCTAGATACTTTATTGAAATGACTGGAATGTCATCTCAGTTTACACAGATAATGTGGATTTTGTACGAGCTTCTGCATTTTGTTTTTCCTCCCTTAAAGGCTAATCTCAGAAAAATTTTAAAGGGATAATGAAGATTATGATTTAGGGTACATCGATTAACAGACCAGATATATAGCAGAAAGGGAAACAGAAAGTCATTAGGCAAGATCAAAGGAATTTATGAATGCTAGTTAAGTACATTACACAAAAACATGATAAACAAAAACTAAGCACTTCTCACTTAAAAACTATGTGAGACTTTTGGGGCGCTGAAGTGTAAACTGTTAAATAGTTAGCATCTGTAGAAAAGGAATCGACTGTAAGTATCATAAATCGGGTAAAAAAGCATAAACTGTGGCTGTCCTCAGAGAAATCTCTAGCAGGGATTACAATACAATCGATTAAGGGACAAAACCTTATGACACAAACCAGTGACTGAAAGACAGAAAAAGCAGAGGTTTTACTCCGGTAATATAAGTATTTGTTCTGCATTTCTCTTTTTAAAGGGAATTTGCTCTACAAGAACTTACACAATGAAATCCAGTATTCCCACTTATAGTGGAGACCTGCTGTATCAGGAACTTTTTTTGCAGCAGCATTTATACACAATCATGCATAAATTAAAAGAGCTGCTTTAACTTTCTTTTCAAAGAGAGAGAGGCCTTTCAAAAGAAATACGACATTGTTTTCCTTGAGTGTTACAGCCACTTTTGCTGACTTTGGACTTGCTTCTCAGACCCTTGACAGCCCAAACCAGTTTAATATACAGTGTTCTTCCCCTGCACTTAATGATAATAGAAGCAACGTGTCTTGTATATTGTCGTAGATTAAAGTCAGGCTTTGTCAGCCAGCATAGCTTATGTTAGCAACATAAATTGTAATTCTCAGAGAAGTAATCTAATTTCCCCTTGTATTGTCTTGGTTAGGCCTAGTCTAATTTGTTATTCATCCTTCAGAGGTGGATCTCTTCAAACAAGCTTAGCCTAGAACTGTTCAATCAGAGCATGACCATTTAAGTTAACCTCAAACACACTGATTTACCAGTCTATATTAATCTCATATACACTTATTGGCCAGAATTAGCGCCACCTATACTTGCTTACCCACATTAGCCTTACACACACACACACACACACACACACACACACACACACACACACACACAAACCTGAGTTAACCTCACCCATTTACACTGTCTTACATGACAACGTTAACCACATCTACAGTAGTTTACTTGAGCTAATTTTGCAGACATTGACCTGCTTGAGTAAACCTCATAGGTAAGGGATGTTTTGAGATTCCATATATAGATCTGTAACACTTGAATGCAGTTTGATAGTACTGTTACGACCTAGTTAACAAGGCTTTATAATACTTTGTAACACTCAGCAAGAATAGCGAAAACATATGACAATCATACACAAATGTGCAGAAAACAATCCTGTCATTAAACAGAACAAAATATAGTTCTCATTACTGGTCTGTAACCTGGTACAATCACAGAGAACTGATGTTAGCAAAGTAAAAAAAATGGAACACTGTCCGGAGAATAAAACCACCTTTAATAACAATTAGATGCATAAAACTGAATAAACCTTCAAATACGCTGAGTAAATCTTCAAATACACTAGTTAACTATGTTAACTTCCTATGTAAAATTCATGAATTATTTCATTGTTAACATGTTAAAAAAACTTGTCAATTAAATTAATTATATTTACATATTAAATACTATGTTAAATAAATTAATAATTACATATTAAAATGTTAATATATTGCATTCATATCTACAATTCCTAATTAAAATAGTAAGTATTAAAATGCTTTTATTAAATTTAATTGGGGTAAAATAGTCTGGGATCAAAAAATCTGGGGTCAAACTGTTCAATAAATAATCTCCACCATCCTTCTACTTGCCTGCCCCTTATGTTAATTTGACCATATATCTTGTTCCTCTCTCATTTCACTGGCTGGTATGAGTAAGCAAAAAATTATCATTTTGTGAAATCACTCACCTTCAATTATTTAAATGTATTCGCCATCCTACTGTATTCCATAATACCATACATTAAAAGTGCCCACCTCCTTTCATTCTAGCTTGCTCTTTTAAAAATAGTGGCTCACCACTAAAACTTAACTTTTTAGACAGCTGAAATGTAAGTTACTCACTTTCATATCTAACTGCTTAGTGCACATTGCAGTGTTTAGGATAAACCTTTTTTCTCATCTTACCTTTAAGCATCTATTGCAAGACCACCAGTTATTGCAGAGTCCACATTCTGCCTCTCAGTAGTCATCATGGGATTAGTGCTTCTGTTTTCTCCTGATGACAGAAGGAGTACATGGACATTATTTCCTGGAGACTGCTATCACCAGGAAGCCTAATAACTGCTTTAGAAGTGACAGCTTGGAATATGTCCTTATATTCTGATCCTGGTGAGAGTAGGAGCAGAGTGCATTGATTCCTGACTCTTTCTAGTTGGAGAGTCAGTGTCTGTGCTTAACAATGTACCTGATTGGTCTGGTTGCTATTCGTGGCATCTACCAGAGAAAAGCATCATCTGGATAAAAGATTGTGGATCACTAAATAGGCTGTGGCCTCCTTCTCTTCTTGAGATTGGTGCACATTTTGCTTCTGGTGAGAGAAGAAACAAAGGAGGATTGTATCTTAACGAAGTGAAGTTGTGGTGAGACCAGCATTATTTGTAGTCAGGCAGTAGCCATTCATTCGACTCCCCTCTATTCATCATTCTTGACAAGCTAATTCTTTGTTTTCAGTAAATACTGCTTGATTTATTTCTAACTTCAGTATATCTGCCTAAATACTTCATTCTTAAATTTTCAGTGGCTATGTATTAATTTCCCCTCGGGTGTTTGGCCATGCCCTGTACAGACTCAGACACCTCGAGTGACATTTTTCCTTAAAAGCGCAATTGAAATTTCTCCAATGCTTAGTTACACACAGGACAGCTAGTTTTCAGTGACAAGCACCGTCCACATAGCTGTAAATCAGATACTTCTGACAGTGATTGATATTCTCACTCCAACTGTCTAATCAATAAAAAAGGGTCTGTTGCCATGGATATGAACTTTCCTACTGTCTCTGTTACTGGGTTGGTGGACATGGGCATCCTGAGACAATGTAGAAATTGGATAAAACACAATCGAAACAAACTAAAACCAAATAAAATAAACGACACCAAGAAGACAATAAATCCAACCACAGGACTGCAAAATAGTAGTTAGTTAAGCGCTTTCACTCACTTTATTCACATGAGCTTCTTCAGAAGAACATTTCAACTATTCCAAGTCATTTATAAATTGTTACCAATTAAGTCACATGACATTCTTAAAGAAATCTTGATATGAAAGTTAATAAATATATGCAAATACAAAAAGTATGAACAATAATGTAATATAATATTCTAATGTAATAAACTAGTGCAATAATATACATAAATTAAAATACTTTAAATAATGTAAAGAATATAAGTGCACTATAATATGATAATAGTAGTAAATCAACTTGATGAACTACCTATTTCTGGCCATTTGTAAAAAACACTTCATGTTAATAGTACCATTAAGGCCAGGGGATTTGTCAGCAATCAAAACAATTTGCCACAAACTTTCTATACACTCTAAGAAAGTCTTGCAGTCACCTGAAAACAAATCAGAATTCAATTTTCCAAAACAAAGAAAGAAAATTTCTTAAAAAGTAGACATTCTGCAGCATGAACTGCCAAGGCATTGTTACCATCTTTTTTCTAATGGTTAAAATGTGCTCGTAAATCCTCTTGTGTAAAGCTCTAATAGTTTTGCCAACATAAAACTTCTGGCATGTGTCACATGTAGCACAATACACAACATCAGTATTATACCATGACCCCCCCAAAACGTGCACGCTGATTGGCCAGTGTGTCCGTTGTAAATCAAGTTATACTAATGGAAAAAGGTCCGGTCGCCTGGACTTTTTTCCATTAGTATAACTCGTTTTTTTAAAACACTGTCTCGCTATGTTAAATGGGTTTAACATAGCGAGACAGCTTTAAAATAAGCAATGGGAGATGTCCATTGCTTATTTTAAAGCTGTCTCGCTATGTTAAACCCATTTAACATAGCGAGACAGTGTTTTAAAAAAAAGCAACGGAGAAAGCAAGATCTCCGTTGCTTTTTTTTAGTGTTTTGCTATGTTAAATGAGTTTAACATAGCGAGACAGTTTTAAAATAAGCAACGGACATCTCCGTTGCTTATTTTAAAACTGTCTCGCTATGTTAAACTTATTTAACATAGCGAAACACTAAAAAAAGCAACGGAGATCTTGCTTTCTCTGTTGCTTTTGCCCACAGCTCTGATGTACTGCGCAAGCGCACAGTACATCAGAACTGCCGCAGATGCCAGACATCTGCGGAAGGGCAGCAAACAGGCATTATACTATGCCATTATTTAAGAAAAGTAATAGTTTATTTTCTTAAATAATGTCATGGTATAATAGCAATAACCCACTTCTGGGTGTGGGTAATGCTAAATTTACCCACGGTTGGCTTTGTTTGGTCCCTCGGGCTTCGCCCTCGGGAACAAACCACGCCAACCGTGGGTAAATTTAGCATTACCCACACCCAGGCGTGGGTTATTGCTATAGTATTACAAGCATAATAGTCCCTAGCCAAAAACCTTCTTCCCAGATGTTTAAATTCAATACTGGACACACTACTCATAAACCTACACTGTTTGCATCTACCACAAGAAAAACTCCCAACAGGACTAGTCACAGAGTTCAAAGCCACCTGGTTGTTCTTATTCTCCAAAATGTGTTTAATACTGGTGGTCTTTTTATAGGAGAAAAAAGGTCTATCACCCAAAATCTTTGTAAGTTCAGTGTTGCCCATTAATACCTTCCAATGATCCAATAAAATGTTTCTGATGTGTACCATCTCATTACGTATTGGAATGGCAAAGGCTAAAGAAAAATCTTTACTTTGAACACTAAGGGACACTCCCCTAAAAGTGTCACTAATATTCAAAATGGGACAAGCAGAAGTGTCTCTAAGTGCCAATACTTCCTGAACTATCTTCTTGAGCCAGACTAAATCATAACCTCTCTCTAGAAAAAACTGTAACAATCTGTGCACCTCCTTTGAAAAGACTGAGTGCTCTGTTGTCAACCTACTGAGATGTATGAATTGACCTTTGACTACTCCACCCTTCATATGAACAGGATGTAGACTTTCTTTATGTAAATACAGGTTGATGAAGGTGTTCTTCCTAAATATTTGACTTTTAAATTTCAAAGAAACAATGTCAAAAGTGAGATGTAAATCTAAAAAAATCTATGGACTCGCCGAAACTTCCAGTAGTGAACTTGAGAAAGGTAGTGCTATGGTTCAGATGTTCAACAAAAGATAAAAAGCTGCCATAATCACCCTTGCAGAGAAAGATCAAATCATCTATGTATCACCTATAAAACAAAATATTGTCTAATAAAGGCAATACATAGAGATGTCTTAACTCCTAGAAGGCCATGACAATGTTGGCAAAAGATGGAGCAACTCTTGACCCCATAGCAATCCTGATGTCTGCTGAAAAAAAACCTTTGCCAAATTTAAAAAAGTTATTGGTAAGAACTAATTCCATACGAATACAAGCAGTGTTAACAATAGTACCTCCAAGAGCCGTATATTGTGTCAAGTATTCTCTCAGGTATTCTAAACCAACCTCCTGGTCTATGCTAGTATATAGGGAGGTAACATCTAGACTGGCAAAGAAAAAGTCGTCAAGACACCTCAAGTTCACTTAACAATTTAAGCAGATGCCAAGAGTCACTTAAATAAAATCTAGATTTCTATACACCTGGATTAAATATACTATCTAGCCGGATGGAAATAGGCTCAGTTTTTGAGTATGCTGCAGACACTATAGGTCTAAAAGGAGGACTGACGCAATCTTTGTGTACTTTGGGAATGCCAAATAGCACAGCCATTTTAGGGTATTCAACTTGTAGAAATCTATAGGTGTCAAAATCTATGCTAACCTCACAAAATAAATCAAATAACATAGTGTCCAACTTTTGAAAGCAGTTAAGAATATATTCACTACTAACAGCTTTATAACACTTGTCATCCTCTAGTAAAGAAAACATAGCTTGTTCATATGCTGTGGTTTTCATAACAACTAACGAGCCCCCCTTGTCTGCTTTCATAACTCGAATTTCACTGTTGTTACTTAAATCAAAAAGAGCCTTTTTTTCTCCTTCTGGCAAGTTAGAACTATAAGTACCTCCTTTCAAAGTTCTAAACTGTTTTTCACAAAGTATACCAAAAATTTGAATAGTAGAATTTAAAGCAGGATTGTAAGTGCTATTTTTCTTAAAAATAGTTGTTTCACTCCTGACTTCAGGAAGATTATCAAAAATAAGCTTCAAATTCAGTTTCCTAAGATATAGCCTAAAGTCAACAATTAATCTAGGAATATTCACAGTATTTGCAGGTATAAAAGAAAAACCTTGTTTCAATACAAAGACAACATCATTGTTAAGTTCTTCACCAGTTAAATTCAAAATCTCTATATCAAAGGTCAATTCCTTTTCTGATTTTGTTCCCCTTTCCTTTGCTCTTGTTCTCTGCTTGTTGTGACCACTTTGGAGTCTTTTTGTTGCCTGTGGAGTCCATCAAAAAAGGACCTGTAGCACTGGCAACACCCAAATTGTTGTTAGAGCCTTGACTAGCTTGTCCGTTAACATTAGCATTATCAATGGTGCTAGAACCACCAGAATTATCAAGCATCACAGACAAACTGTTGTTATTATTTGCACTATTGTTAACAACCATTTTGTTAGCTGTAGAAAGAAATTGCTTCCTACCACGGCTTAAATTGTTGGAATTAAGAGGGTATGCTAAGCTGTTTAAATAGGAATGCAAGTCTCTTGTTAGTTTGCCACGCTTCCTAACAATAACGGAAGCTTTGTGTCGATCAACTTTGACACCACTACCACAATACAAAGTGTTGAAAAAAGAAAAGCTTGGTGACAATTTGATATCTTTGTCTAAAGTCTCAAGTTCACCTCTCATAGAAGAAATGTCATTTTTGTATTGAGTAACCAAAGCTTTCATAAGTGAAATGCCTGTAGTGTTAAACATTTCAACTAATTCCTTGTATAAAGTATCACCATAGTTGACATAGTTAGGGAACTTAAAAACCCTTAAACCTTGTGGTACACATCCACGTCTGATATTTTCTTCAAAATACAGAATTTCTAACTGTAAGGAAGCTATTTTAATAGCTAGTCTTTTAAGTTTGAAAATGTTATCTTTACACAACTCAACGTCTCGGTCGTCATTACTAGCAATAGTACCACTTATTTGCAATGAGCCAACATTATCCTTAACATCAGAAAAGGGATTACAGTTGGTAGAAAAAAGATTGCTGACTAAATCCTCACCATTCAAGTTGGAAACAGCCGAAGAAACTCCATCTCCTCTGGTAGTAGAAAATGGCCATCTTCCACTATTCTGAGCGTGCACTTCGGAACCAGGACCACCCACTTCATGTCCTTCGCACCTCTCACAACCTTGATTACAGTTGCCATGGTCACTAGGAAGGCCCGACAGCCTTGAAAATCCTTCACGGATAGCTCCCGTGATAATTGAAGTAAGTTGGTCAGAAACTCCACCCAAATCCCCTGGAGTGGAGTGTATAGTCAAACTGAGGTTGCTATCCTGTGTAGAATTGCCTCCAATCATGGTGCCACACACAAAAAATCAAGAACTGGATAAAACACACTCAAAATAAACTCTGTTACTGGGTTGGTGGACATGGCATCCTGAGACAATGCAGAAATTGGATAAAACACAATCAAAACAAACTAAAACCAAATAAAATAAACGACACCAAGAAGACAATAAATCCAACCACAGGACTGCAAAATAGTAGTTAGTTAAGCGCTTTCACTCACTTTATTCACATGAGCTTCTTCAGAAGAACATTTCAACTATTCCAAGTCCTTTATAAATTGTTACCAATTAAGTCACATGACATTCTTAAAGAAATCTTCATATAAAAGTTAATAAATATATGCAAATACAAAAAAGTATGAACAATAATGTAATATAATACTCTAATGTAATAACTATTACAATAATAATATACATAAATTAAAATACTATAAATAATGCAAAGAATATAAGTGCACTATAATATAATAATAGTAGTAAATCAACTTGGTGAACTACCTATTTCTGGCCATTTGTAAAAAACACTTCATGTTAGTAGTACCATTAAGGCCAGGGGATTTGTCAGCAATCAAGACAATTTGCCACACACTTTCTCTGCATTCTAAGAAAGTCTTGTAGTAACCGGAAAACAAATCAGAATTCACTTTTTCCAAAACAAAGAAAGAAAATTTCTTAAAAATTAGACATTCTGCAGCATGAACTGCCAAGGCATTGTTACCATGTTTTTTTCTAATGGCTTAACTGTGCTCATAAATCCTCTTGTGTAAAGCTCTAATAGTCTTGCAAACATAAAACTTCTGGCATGTGTCACATGTAGCACAATACACAACATTAGTAGTATTACAAGTATAATGGTCCCTAGCCAAAAACCTTATTCCCAGATGTTTAAATTCAATACTGGACACACTACTCATAAACCTCCACTGTTTGCATCTACCACAAGGAAAAACTCCCAACAGGACTAGTCACAGAGTTCAAAGCCACCTGGTTGTTCTTATTCTCCAAAATGTGTTTAATACTGGTGGTCTTTTTATAGGAGGAAAAAGGTCTATCACCCAAAATCTTTGTAAGTTCAGTGTTGCTCATTAATACCTTCCAATGATCCAATACTTGACACAATATACGGCTCTTGGAAATACTACTGTTAACACTGCTTGTATTCGTATGGAATTAGTTCTTACCAATAACGTTTTTAAATTTGGCAAAGGTTTTTTTTTCAGCAGACATCAGGATTGCTATGGGGTCAAGAGTTGCTCCATCTTTTGCCAACATTGTCATGGCACTCTGGGAGTTAAGACATCTCTATGTATTGCCTTTTTTAGACAATATTTTGTTTTATAGGTGATACATAGATGATTTGATCTTTCTCTGCAAGGATGATTATGGCAGCTTTTTATCTTTTGTTGAACATCTGAACCATAGCACTACCTGTCTCAAGTTCTCTATTGGAAGTTTTGGCGAGGCCATAGATTTTTTTAGATTTACATCTCACTTTTGACATTGTTTCTTTGAAATTTAAAAGTCAAATATTTAGGAAGACCACCTTCATCAACCAGTATTTACATAGAGAAAGTCTACATCCTGTTCATATGAAGGGTGGAGTAGTCAAAGGTCAATTCATATGTCTCAGTAGGTTGACAACAGAGCACGCAGTCTTTTCAAAGGAGGTGGACAGATTGTTACAGTTTTTTCTAGAGAGAGGTTATGATTTAGTCTGGCTCAAGAAGATAGTTCAGGAAGTATTGGCACTTAGAGACACTTCTGCTTGTCACATTTTGAATATTAGTGACACTTTTAGGGGAGTGACCCTTAGTGTTCAAAGTAAAAATTTTTCTTTAGCCTTAATTTAAAAAAAAGGTAATTAATAGATTTGTGGTGTACAGCTGAAATTTGGAACATAGGTAGAATAAATACATACTACCAATCACACTGTACAACCTGTATGCTTACCTCCTACTAGTGCGGCATTAATTATTTGTCAGTATACCAATCACACTGTACAACCTGTATACTTACCTGCTACTAGTGGAGAATTAATTATTTGAAAGTACACCAATCACACTGTACAACCTGTATACTGACATCCTATAAGTGGGGCATTAATTATTTGTCAGTATACCAATCACACTGTACAACCTGTATACTTACCTCCTACTAGTGGAGCATTATTATGTGTTACTATACCAATCACACTGTACAACCTGTATACTTACCTCCTACTAGTGGGGCACTAATTATTTGTCAGTCCACAAATCACACTTTACAACCAGTATACGGTCCTCCAACTAGTAGGACATTAATTATTTGTCAGTATACCAATCACACTCTACAACTTGTATACTTACCTCCTACTAGTGGGGTGTTAATTATTTGTCAGTATACCAATCACACTGTACAACCAGCATACTTACCTTCAACTAGTGGGGCATTAATTATTTGTGAGTATACCAATCACACTGTACAACCAGCATACTTACCTCATACTAGTGAGGCATTCATTATTTGTCAGTATACCAATCACACTGTACAACCTGTATACTTACCTCCTACTAGTGGGACATTAATTATTTGTCAGTATACCAATCTCACTGTACAACCAGCATACTTACCTCCTACTAGTGGGGCATTAATTATTTGTCAATATACCAATCACACTGTACAACCTGTATACTTACCTCCTACTAGTGGGGCATTAATTATTTGTCAGTATACCAATCACACTGTACAACCTGTATACTTACCTCCTACTAGTGGGGCATTAATTATTTGTCAGTATACCAATCACACTGTACAACCAGCATACTTACCTCCTACTACTGGGGCATTTATTATTTCTCAGTATGTTAATCACACTTTGCAAACAGCATACTTACCTTCTACTAGTGGGGCATTAATTATTTGTCAGTATACCAATCACACTGCACAACCTGTATACTTACCTCCTACTAGTGGGGAATTAATTATTTGTCAGTAAACCAATCACACTGTACAACATGTATACTTACATCCTACCAATGGGGCATTAATTATTTGTCATTATACCAATCACACTGGACAAACTGTAAACTTACCTCCTACTAGTGGGGCATTAATTATGTGTTACTATACCAATCACACTGTACAACCTGTATACTTACTTCCTACTAGTGGGGCACTAATTATTTGTCAGTCCACAAATCACATTTTACAACCAGTATACGTACCTCCAACTAGTGGGACATTAATTATTTTTCTGTATAGCAATCACACTGCACAACTTGTATACTTCCATCCTAGTAGTGGGGCATTAATTATTTGTCAGTATACCAATCATACTGTACAACCAGCATACTTACCTCCTACTAGTGGCGCATTAATTATGTGTCAGTATACCAATCACACTGTACAACCAGCATACTTACCTCCTACTAGTGGGGCATTAATTATTTGTCAGTATACCAACCACACTGTACAAGCAGTATACTTGCCTTTTACTAGTGGGGCATTAATTATTTGTCAGTATGCCAATTCCACTGTACAACCAGTATACTTTCCTCCTATTCATGGGGTATTAATTATTTGTCAGTATACCAATCACACAGTACAAACTGTATACTTACCTTCTACTAGTGGGGCATTAATTATTTGTCAGTATACCAATCACACTGTACAACCTGTATACGTACCTCCTACTAGTGGGGCATTGATTATTTGTTAGTATACCAATTACACTGTATGACCTGTATGCTTACCTTCTACTAGTGGGGCATTAATTATTTGTTAGTATACCAATCACAGTGTACGACCTGTACACTTACCTCCTACTAGTGGGGCATTAATTATTTGTTAGTATACCAATCACACTGTACAACCTGTATACTTACCTCCTACTACTGGGGCATTAATTATTTGTCAGTATACCAATCACTCTGTACAAAATGAATACTTACCTCCTTCTAGTGGGGCATTAATTATTTGTCAGTATACCAATCACACTTTACAACCTGTATGTTTAAATCCTACTAGTGTGGCATTAATTATTAGTCAGTATACCAATCCCACTGTGCAACCTGCATACTTACCTCCTGCTAGTGGGGCATTAATTATTTGTCAGTATACCAATCACACTGCACAACCTGTATACTTTCCTCCTACTAGTGGGGCATTAATTTTTTTTGGTATACCAATCACACTGTACAACCAGCATACTTACCTCCTACTAGTGGGTCATTAATTATTTGTTAGTATACCAATCACACTGTACAACCTGTATACTTACCTTCTACTACTGGTGCATTAATTATTTGTCAGTATGCTAATCACACTGAGGAAACAGCATACTTACCTCCTACTAGTGGGGCATTAATTATTTGTCAGTATACCATTCACACTGTACAACCTGTATACTTACATCCTACTAGTGGGGCATTAATTATTTGTCAGTATACCAATCACACTGTACAAACTGTATACTTAACTTCTACTTGTGGGACATTAATTATTTGTCAGTATACCAATCACACTGCACAACCTGTATACTTACCTCCTACTAGTGGGGCATTCATTTTTTGTTGGTATACAAATCACACTGTACAACCAGTATACTTTCCTCCTATTCGTGGGGTATAAATTATCTGTCGGTATACAAATCACACTGTACAAACTGTATACTTACCTTCTACTACTGGGGCATTAATTATTTGTCAGTATACCAATCACACTGTACAACCTCTATACGTACCTCCTACTGGTGGGGCATTGATTATTTGTTAATATACCAATCACACTGTATGACCTGCATGCTTACCTCCAACTAGTGGGACAGTAATTATTTGTCAGTATACCAATCACACTCTACAACCTGTGTACTTACCTCCTACTAGTGGGACATTACTTATTTTTCTGTATACCAATCACAATGTACAACTTGTATACTTAAATCCCAGTAGTGGGGTATTAATTATTTGTAAGTATACCAATCACACTTTACAACCAGCATACTTACCTCCTACTAGTGGGGCATTAATTATTTGTCAGTATACCAACCACACTGTACAAGCAGTATACTTGCTTTTCACTAGTGGGGCATTAATCATTTCTCAGTATGTCAATTACACTGTACAACCAGTATACTTACCTCCTACTAGTGGGGCATTAATTATTTGTTAGTATACCAATCACACTGTATGACCTGTATATTTACCTCCTTCTAGTGGGGTATTAATTATTTGTTAGTATACCAAACGCAATGTACAACCTGTACACTTACCTCCTACTCCTGGGGCATTAATTATTTGTTAGTATACCAATCACACTGTACAACCATTATACCTACCTTCTAATAGTGGGGCATTAATTATTTGTCACTATACCAATCCCACTGTACAACCTGTATACTTACATCCTACTAGTGGGGCATTCATTATTTGCCAGTATACCAATCACACTGTACAACCTGTATACTTACATCCTACTACTGAGGCATTAATTATTTGTCAGTATACCAATCACACTGTACAACCTGTATACTTACCTCCTACTAGTGGGGCATTAATTATTGGTCAGTATACCAATAACACTGTACAAACTGTATACTTACATCCTACTAGTGGGGCATTAATTATTTGTCAGTATACCAGTCACACTCTACAACCTGTATACTTACCTCCTACTAGTGGGGCATTAATTATTTGTCAGTATACGAATCACACTGTACAACCTGTATACTTACCTCCTAATAATGGGGCCATTAAATATTTGTCAGTATACCAATCGCACTGTACAACCTGTAAACTTACCTTCTACTAATGGGGCATTAATTATTTGTCAGTATGCTAATCACACTGAGGAAACCGCATACTTACCTCCTACTAGTGGGGCATTAATTATTTGTCAGTATACCATTCACACTGTACAACCTGTAAACTTACATCCTACTAGTGGGGCATTAATTATTTGTCAGTATACCAATCACACTGTACAAGCATACTTAGCTCCTACAACTGGGGCATTTATTATTTCTCAGTATGTTAATCACACTTTGCAAACAGTATACTTACCTTCTACTAGTGGGGCATTAATTATTTGTCAGTATACCAATCACACTGTACAACAAGCATACTTAGCTCCTACAACTGGGGCATTTATTATTTCTCAGTATGTTAATCACACTTTGCAAACAGCATACTTACCTTCTACTAGTGGGGCATTAATTATTTGTCAGTATACCAATCACACTGCACAACCTGTATACTTACCTTCTACTAGTGGGGCATTAATTATTTGTCAGTATACCAATCACACTGTACAACAAGCATACTTAGCTCCTACAACTGGGGCATCTATTATTTCTCAGTATGTTAATCACACTTTGCAAACAGCATACTTACCTCCTACTAGTGGGGCATTAATTATTTGTTAGTATACCAATCACACTGTACAACCTGTATACTTACCTCCTACTACTGGGGCATTAATTATTTGTCAGTATACCAATCACTCTGTACAAAATGAATACTTACCTCCTTCTAGTGGGGCATTAATTATTTGTCAGTATACCAATCACACTTTACAACCTGTATGTTTAAATCCTACTAGTGTGGCATTAATTATTAGTCAGTATACCAATCCCACTGTGCAACCTACATACTTACCTCCTGCTAGTGGGGCATTAATTATTTGTCAGTATACCAATCACACTGCACAACCTGTATACTTTCCTCCTACTAGTGTGGCATTAATTTGTTTTGGTATACCAATCACACTGTACAACCAGCATACTTACCTCCTACTAGTGGGTCATTAATTATTTGTTAGTATACCAATCACACTGTACAACCTGTATACTTACCTTCTACTACTTGGGCATTAATTATTTGTCAGTATGCTAATCACACTGAAGAAAAAGCATACTTACCTCCTACTAGTGGGGCATTAATTATTTGTCAGTATACCATTCACACTGTACAAACTGGGTACTTACACCCTACTAGTGGGGCATTAATTATGTGTCAGTATACCAATCACACTGTACAAACTGTATACTTAACTTCTACTTGTGGGACATTAATTATTTGTCAGTATACCAATCACATTGCACAACCTGTATATTTACCTCCTACTAGTGGTGCATTCATTTTTTGTTGGTATACAAATCACACTGTACAACCAGTATACTTTCCTCCTATTCGTGGGGTATAAATTATCTGTCTGTATACAAATCACACTGTACAAACTGTATACTTACCTTCTAGTACTGGGGCATTAATTATTTGTCAGTATACCAATCACACTGTACAACCTCTATACGTACCTCCTACTGGTGGGGCATTGATTATTTGTTAATATACCAATCACACTGTATGACCTGCATACTTACCTCCTACTAGTGGGACATTACTTATTTTTCTGTATACCAATCACAATGTACAACTTGTATACTTAAATCCCAGTAGTGGGGCATTAATTATTTGTAAGTATACCAATCACACTTTACAACCAGCATACTTACCTCCTACTAGTGGGGCATTAATTATTTGTCAGTATGCCAATCACACTGTACAACCAGCATACTTACCTCCTACTAGTGGGGCATTAATTATTTGTCAGTATACCAACCACACTGTACAAGCAGTATACTTGCTTTTCACTAGTGGGGCATTAATCATTTGTCAGTATGTCAATTACACTGTACAACCAGTATACTTACCTCCTACTAGTGGGGCATTAATTATTTGTTAGTATACCAATCACACTGTATGACCTGTATACTTACCTCCTACTAGTGGGGCATTAATTATTTGTTAGTATACCAAACACACTGTACAACCTGTACACTTACCTCCTACTCCTGGGGCATTAATTATTTGTTAGTAAACCAATCACACTGTACAACCATTATACCTACCTTCTACTAGTGGGGCATTAATTATTTGTCACTATACCAATCACACTGTACAACCTGTATACTTACATCCTACTAGTGGGGCATTCATTATTTGCCAGTATACCAATCACACTGTACAACCTGTATACTTACATCCTACTACTGGGGCATTAATTATTTGTCAGTATACCAATCACACTGTACAACCTGTATACTTACATCCTACTAGTGGGGCATTAATTATTGGTCAGTATACCAATAACACTGTACAAACTGTATACTTACATCCTACTAGTGGGGCATTAATTATTTGTCAGTATACCAGTCACACTCTACAACCTGTATACTTACCTCCTACTAGTGGGGCATTAATTATTTGTCAGTATACGAATCACACTGTACAACCTGTATACTTACCTCCTAATAATGGGGCCATTAAATATTTGTCAGTATACCAATCGCACTGTACAACCTGTACACTTACCTCCTACTAGTGGGACATTGCTTATTTGTCTGTATACCAATCACACTGTACAACTTGTATACTTAAATCCCAGTAGTGGGGCATTAATTATTTGTAAGTATACCAATCACACTGTACAACCAGCATACTTACCTCCTACTAGTGGGGCATTAATTATTTGTCAGTATGCCAATCACACTGTACAACCAGCATACTTACCTCCTACTAGTGGGGCATTAATTATTTGTCAGTATACCAACCACACTGTACAAGCAGTATACTTGCTTTTCACTAGTGAGGCATTAATCATTTGTCAGTATGCCAATTACACTGTACAACCAGTATACTTTCCTCCTATTCATGGGGTATTAATTATTTGTCAGTATTTTAATCACATTGTACAAACTGTATACTTACTTTCTACTAGTGGGGCATTAATTATTTGTCAGTATACCAATCACACTGTACAACATATATATGTACCTCCTACTAGTGGGACATTGATTATTTGTTAGTATACTAATCACACTGTATGACCTGTATACCAACCTCCTACTAGCGGGGCATTAATTATTGTTAGTATACCAATCACACTGTTCAACCTGTATACCTACCTCCTACTAGTGGGGCATTAATTATTTGTTAGTATACCAATCACACTGTATGACCTGTATACTTACCTCCTACTAATGGGGTATTAATTATTTGTTAGTATACCAAACACAATGTACAACCTCTATACTTACCTCCTACTACTGGGGCATTAATTATTTGTTAGTATACCAATCACACTGTGCAACCATTATACCTACCTCCTACTAGTGGGGCATTAATTATTTGTCAGTATACCAATCACACTGTACAACCTGTATACTTACATCCTACTACTGAGGCATTAATTATTTGTCAGTATATCAATCACACTGTACAACCTGTATACTTACCTCCTACTAGTGGGGCATTAATTATTGGTCAGTATACCAATCACACTGTACAACCAGCATACATACCTCCTACTAATGGGGCATTAATTATTTGTGAGTATACCAAACACACTGTACAACCAGAATACTTAACTGATTCTAGTGGGGCATTAATTATTCGTCAGTATACCAACCACACTGTACAAGCAGTATACTTGCTTTTCACTAGTGGGGCATTAATCATTTCTCAGTATGTCAATTACACTGTACAACCAGTATACTTACCTCCTACTAGTGGGGCATTAATTATTTGTTAGTATACCAATCACACTGTATGACCTGTATATTTACCTCCTACTAGTGGGGTATTAATTATTTGTTAGTATACCAAACACAATGTACAACCTGTACACTTACCTCCTACTCCTGGGGCATTAATTATTTGTTAGTATACCAATCACACTGTACAACCATTATACCTACCTTCTAATAGTGGGGCATTAATTATTTGTCACTATACCAATCCCACTGTACAACCTGTATACTTACATCCTACTAGTGGGGCATTCATTATTTGCCAGTATACCAATCACACTGTACAACCTGTATACTTACATCCTACCAATGGGGCATTAATTATTTGTCATTATACCAATCACACTGGACAAACGGCAAACTTACCTCCTACTAGTGGG
>NC_056743.1:1899564781-1899625592 GCF_019279795.1 Protopterus annectens
CTTCACATCCTTTATGACATTGCAGTAACTGGTTCCATTCCTCTTTCTCCTTCTACATCCTTTATGACATTGCAGTAACTGGTTCCATTCCTCTTTCTCCTTCTACATCCTTTATGACATTGCAGTAACTGGTTCCATTCCTTTATCCTTCTACATCCTTTATGACATTGCAGTAACTGGTTCCATTCCTCTTTCTCCTTCTAATCCTTTATGACATTGCAGTAACTGGTTCCATTCCTCTTTCTCCTTCTACATCCTTTATGACATTGCAGTAACTGGTTCCATTCCTCTTTCTCCTTCTACATCCTTTATGACATTGCAGTAACTGGTTCCATTCCTCTTTCTCCTTCTACATCCTTTATGACATAACTGGTTCCATTCCTCTTTGTCCTTCTAAACCTTTATGACATTCTAGTAACTGGTTCCATTCCTCTTTCTCCTTCTACATCCTTTATGACATTGCAGTAACTGGTTCCATTCCTCTTTCTCCTTCTACATCCTTTATGACATTGTAGTAACTGGTTCCATTCCTCTTTCTCCTTTTACATCCTTTATGACATTGCAGTAACTGGTTCCATTCCTCTTTCTCCTTCTACATCCTTTATGACATTGCAGTAACTGGTTCCATTCCTCTTTCTCCTTCTACATCCTTTATGACATTGCAGTAACTGGTTCCATTCCTCTTTCTCCTTCTACATCCTTTATGACATTGCAGTAACTTGTTCCATTCCTCTTTCTCCTTCTACATCCTTTATGACATTGCAGTAACTGGTTCCATTCCTCTTTCTCCTTCTACATCCTTTATCACATTGCAGTAACTGGTTCCATTCCTCTTTCACCTTCTACATCCTTTATGACATTATAGTATCTGGTTCCATTGCTCTTTCTCCTTCTACATCCTTTATGACATTGCAGTAACTGGTTCCATTGCTCTTTCTCCTTCTACATCCTTTATGACATTGTAGTAACTGGTTACATTGCTCTTTCTCCTTCTACATACTTTATGACATTATAGTAACTGGTTCCATTGCTCTTTCTCCTTCTACATTCTTTATGACATAGCAGTAACTCGCATTTAACCATTTATGATATTGCAGTAACTGGTTACATTCCTCTTTCTCCTTCTAAATTCCTTATAACATTGCAGTAAATGGTTCCATTCCTCTTTCTCCTTCTACATCCTTTATGACATTGCAGTAAATGGTTCCATTCCTTTTTCTCCTTCTACATCCTTTATGATATTGCAGTAACTGGTTCCATTCCTCTTTGTAATCCTTTATAACATTGCAGTAACTCGTTCCATTCCTATTTCTCCTTCTAATCCTTTATGACATTGCAGTAACTGGTTCCATTCCTCTTTCTCCTTTTACATCCTTTATGACATTGCAGTAACTGGTTCCATTCCTCTTTCTCCTTCTACATCATTTATGCATTGCATGAACTGGTTCCATTACTCTTTCTCCTTCTACATCATTTATGACTTTGCAGTAACTGGTTCCATTCCTCTTTCTCCTTCTACATCCTTTATGACATTGCAGTAACTGGTTCCATTCCTCTTTCTCCTTCTACATCCTTTATGACATTGTAGTAACTGGTTCCATTCCTCTTTCTCCTTCTACATCCTTTATGACATTGTAGTAACTGGTTCCATTCCTCTTTCTCCTTCTACATCCTTTATGACATTGCAGTAACTGGTTCCATTCCTCTTTCTCCTTCTACATCCTTTATGACATTGCAGTAACTGGTTCCATTCCTCTTTCTCCTTCTACATCCTTTATGACATTGCAGTAACTGGTTCCATTCCTCTTTCTCCTTCTACATCCTTTATGACATTGCAGTAACTGGTTCCATTCCTCTTTCTCCTTCTACATCCTTTATGACATTGCAGTAATTGGCTCCATTCCTCTTTCTCCTTCTACATCCTTTATGACATTGCAGTAACTGGTTCCATTCCTCTTTCTCCTTCTACATCCTTTATGACATTGCAGTAACTGGTGCCATTCCTTTTTCTCATTCTACATCCTTTATGACATTGCAGTAACTGGTTCCATTCCTCTTTCTCCTTCTACATCCTTTATGACATTGCAGTAACTGGTTCCATTCCTCTTTCTCCTTCTACATCCTTTATGACATTGCAGTAACTGGTTCCATTCCTCTTTCTCCTTCTACATCCTTTATGACATTGCAGTAACTGGTTCAATTACTCCTTCTCCTTCAACATGCTTTATGACTTTGCAGTAACTGGTTCCATTCCTCTTTCTCCTTCTACATCCTTTATGACATTGCAGTAACTGGTTCCATTCCTCTTTCTCCTTTTACATCCTTTATGACATTGCAGTAACTGGTTCCATTCCTCTTTCTCCTTCTACATCCTTTATGACATTGCAGTAACTGGTTCCATTCCTCTTTCTCCTTCTAATCCTTTATCACATTACATTAACTGGTTCCATTCCTCCTTCTCCTACTACATCCTTTATGACATTGCAGTAAATGGTTCCATTTTTCTTTCTCCTACTACATCCTTTATGACATTGCAGTAAATAGTTCCATTCCTCTAACTCCTTCTACATCCTTTATCACATTGCAGTAACTGGTTCCATTCCTCTTTCTCCTTCTACATCCTTTATGACATTGCAGTAACTGGTTCCATTCCTCTTTCTCCTTCTACATCCTTTATGACATTGCAGTAACTGGTTCCATTCCTCTTTCTCCTTCTACATCCTTTATGACATTGCAGTAACTGGTTCCATTCCTCCTTCTCCTACTACATCCTTTATGACATTGCAGTAAATGGTTCCATTTTTCTTTCTCCTACTACATCCTTTATGACATTGCAGTAAAGAGTTCCATTCCTCTAACTCCTTCTACATCCTTTATCATATTGCAGTAACTGGTTCCATTCCTCTTTCTCCTTCTACATCCTTTATGACATTGCAGTAACTGGTTCCATTCCTCTTTCTCCTTCTACATCCTTTATGACATTGCAGTAACTGGTTCCATTCCTCTTTCTCCTTCTACATCCTTTATGACATTGCAGTAACTGGTTCCATTCCTCTTTCTCCTTCTACATCCTTTATGACATTGCAGTAACTGGTTCCATTCCTCTTTCTCCTTCTACATCCTTTATGACATTGCAGTAACTGGTTCCATTCCTCTTTCTCCATGTAATCCTTTATCACATTACAGTAACTGGTTCCATTCCTCTTTCTCCTTCTACATCCTTTATGACATTGCAGTAACTGGTTCCATTCCTCTTTCTCCTTCTACATCCTTTATGACATTAAAGTAAATAGTTCCATTCCTTTCTCCTTCTACACCCTTTATCACATTACAGTAAATGGTTCCATTCCTCTTTCTCTTCTACATCCTTTATGATATTGCAGTAACTGGTTCCATTCCTCTTTCTCCTTCTACATCCTTTATGACATTGCAGTAACTGGTTCCATTCCTCTTTCTCCTTCTACATCCTTTATGACATTGCAGTAACTGGTTCCATTCCTCTTTCTCCTTCTACATCCTTTATGACATTGCAGTAACTGGTTCCATTCCTCTTTCTCCTTCTACATCCTTTATGACATTGCTGTAACTGGTTCCATTCCTCTTTCTCCTTCGACATCTTTTATGACATTGTAGTAACTGGTTCCATTGCTCTGTCTCCTTCTACATTCTTTATGACATTCCATAATTGGTTCCTTTCCTCTTTCTCCTTCAACATCCTTTATGACATTGCAGTAACTGGTTCTATTCCTCTTTCTCTTTCTAATCCTTTATGACATTCCAGTAACTGGTTCCATTCCTCTTTCTCCTTCGATATCCTTTATGACATTGCTGTATCTGGTTCTATTACTCTTTCTCCTTCTACATCCTTTATGACATTGCAGTAACTGGTTCCATTCCACTTCCTCCTTTAACATCCTTTATGACATTGCAGTAACTGGTTCCATTCCTCTTTCTCCTTCTACATCCTTTATGACATTGCAGTAACTGGTTCCATTCCTCTTTCTCCTTCTACATCCTTTATGACATTGTAGTAACTGGTTCCATTCTATTTCTCCTTCTACATCCTTTATGACATTGCAGTAATGAGTTCAATTCCTCTTTCTCCTTCTAATCCTTTATCACATTACAATAACTGGTTCCATTCCTCCTTCTCCTTCTTCATCCTTTATGACATTCTAGTAACTGATTCCATTCCTCTTTCTCCTTCTACATCTTTTATGCATTGCATGAACTGGTTCCATTACTCTTTTTCCTTCTACATTCTTTATGACTTTGCAGTAACTGGTTCTATTCCTCTTTATCCTTCAACGTCCTTTATGACATTGTAGGAACTGGTTCCATTCCTCTTTCTCCTTTTTCATCCTTTATGACATTGCAGTAACTGGTTCCATTCCTCTTTCTCCTTCTACATCCTTTATGACATTGCAGTAACTGGTTCCATTCCTCTTTCTCCTTCTACATCCTTTATGACATTGCAGTAACTGGTTCCATTCCTCTTTCTCCTTCTACATCCTTTATGACATTGTAGTAACTGGTTCCATTCCTCTTTCTCCTTCTACATCCTTTATGACATTGCAGTAACTGGTTCCATTCCTCTTTCTCCTTCTACATCCTTTATGACATTGTAGTAACTGGTTCCATTCCTCTTTCTCCTTCTACATCCTTTATGACATTGCAGTAACTGGTTCCATTCCTCTTTCTCCTTCTAATCCTTTATGACATTGCAGTAACTGGTTCCATTCCTCTTTCTCCTTCTACATCCTTTATGACATTGCAGTAACTGGTTCCATTCCTCTTTCTCCTTCTACATCCTTTATGACATTGCAGTAACTGGTTCCATTCCTCTTTCTCCTTCTACATCCTTTATGACATTGCAGTAACTGGTTCCATTCCTCTTTCTCCTTCTACATCCTTTATGACATTGCAGTAACTGGTTCCATTCCTCTTTCTCCTTCTACATCCTTTATGACATTGCAGTAACTGGTTCCATTCCTCTTTCTCCTTCTACATCCTTTATGACATTGCAGTAACTGGTTCCATTCCTCTTTCTCCTTCTACATCCTTTATGACATTGCAGTAACTGGTTCCATTCCTCTTTCTCCTTCTACATCCTTTATGACATTGCAGTAACTGGTTCCATTCCTCTTTCTCCTTCTACATCCTTTATGACATTGCAGTAACTGGTTCCATTCCTCTTTCTCCTTCTACATCCTTTATGACATTGCAGTAACTGGTTCCATTCCTCTTTCTCCTTCTACATCCTTTATGACATTGTAGTAACTGGTTCCATTCCTCTTTCTTCGTCTACATCCTTTATGACATTGCACTGTCTGGTTCCATTAGTCTTTTCCTTCTACATCCTTTACAACATTATAGTAACTGGTTCCATTCCTCTTTCTCCTTCTACATCCTTTATGACATTGCAGTAACTGGTTCCATTCCTCTTTCTCCTTCTACATCCTTTATGACATTGCAGTAACTGGTTCCATTCCTCTTTCTCCTTCTACATCCTTTATGACATTGCAGTAACTGGTTCCATTCCTCTTTCTCCTTCTACATCCTTTATGACATTGCAGTAACTGGTTCCATTCCTCTTTCTCCTTCTACATCCTTTATGATATTGCAGTAACTGGTTACATTCCTCTTTCTCATTCTAAATTCCTTATAACATTGCAGTAAATGGTTCCATTCCTCTTTCTCCTTCTACATCCTTTATGATATTGCAGTAACTGGTTCCATTCCTCTTTCTCCTTCTACATCCTTTATGACATTGCAGTAACTGGTTCCATTCCTCTTTCTCCTTCTACATCCTTTATGACATTGTAGTAACTGGTTCCATTCCTCTTTCTCCTTCTACATCCTTTATGACATTGCAGTAACTGGTTCCATTCCTCTTTCTCCTTCTAATCCTTTATGACATTGCAGTAACTGGTTCCATTCCTCTTTCTCCTTCTACATCCTTTATGACATTGCAGTAACTGGTTCCATTCCTCTTTCTCCTTCTACATCCTTTATGACATTGCAGTAACTGGTTCCATTCCTCTTTCTCCTTCTACATCCTTTATGACATTGCAGTAACTGGTTCCATTCCTCTTTCTCCTTCTACATCCTTTATGACATTGCAGTAACTGGTTCCATTCCTCTTTCTCCTTCTACATCCTTTATGACATTGTAGTAACTGGTTCCATTCCTCTTTCTCCTTCTACATCCTTTATGACATTGCAGTAACTGGTTCCATTCCTCTTTCTCCTTCTACATCCTTTATGACATTGTAGTAACTGGTTCCATTCCTCTTTCTCCTTCTACATCCTTTATGACATTGCAGTAACTGGTTCCATTCCTCTTTCTCCTTCTACATCCTTTATGACATTGTAGTAACTGGTTCCATTCCTCTTTCTCCTTCTACATCCTTTATGACATTGCAGTAACTGGTTCCATTCCTCTTTCTCCTTCTAATCCTTTATGACATTGCAGTAACTGGTTCCATTCCTCTTTCTCCTTCTACATCCTTTATGACATTGCAGTAACTGGTTCCATTCCTCTTTCTCCTTCTACATCCTTTATGACATTGCAGTAACTGGTTCCATTCCTCTTTCTCCTTCTACATCCTTTATGACATTGCAGTAACTGGTTCCATTCCTCTTTCTCCTTCTACATCCTTTATGACATTGCAGTAACTGGTTCCATTCCTCTTTCTCCTTCTACATCCTTTATGACATTGCAGTAACTGGTTCCATTCCTCTTTCTCCTTCTACATCCTTTATGACATTGCAGTAACTGGTTCCATTCCTCTTTCTCCTTCTACATCCTTTATGACATTGCAGTAACTGGTTCCATTCCTCTTTCTCCTTCTACATCCTTTATGACATTGCAGTAACTGGTTCCATTCCTCTTTCTCCTTCTACATCCTTTATGACATTGCAGTAACTGGTTCCATTCCTCTTTCTCCTTCTACATCCTTTATGACATTGCAGTAACTGGTTCCATTACTCTTTTCTTCTACATCCTTTATGACATTGCAGTAACTGGTTCCATTCCTCTTTCTCCTTCTACATCCTTTATGACATTGTAGTAACTGGTTCCATTCCTCTTTCTCCTTCTACATCCTTTATGACATTGCAGTAACTGGTTCCATTCCTCTTTCTCCTTCTACATCCTTTATGACATTGCAGTAACTGGTTCCATTCCTCTTTCTCCTTCTACATCCTTTATGACATTGCAGTAACTGGTTCCATTCCTCTTTCTCCTTCTACATCCTTTATGACATTGCAGTAACTGGTTCCATTCCTCTTTCTCCTTCTACATCCTTTATGACATTGCAGTAACTGGTTCCATTCCTCTTTCTCCTTCTACATCCTTTATGACATTGCAGTAACTGGTTCCATTCCTCTTTCTCCTTCTACATCCTTTATGACATTGTAGTAACTGGTTCCATTCCTCTTTCTCCTTCTACATCCTTTATGACATTGCAGTAACTGGTTCCATTCCTCTTTCTCCTTCTACATCCTTTATGACATTGCAGTAACTGGTTCCATTCCTCTTTCTCCTTCTACATCCTTTATGACATTGCAGTAACTGGTTCCATTCCTCTTTCTCCTTCTACATCCTTTATGACATTGCAGTAACTGGTTCCATTCCTCTTTCTCCTTCTACATCCTTTATGACATTGCAGTAACTGGTTCCATTCCTCTTTCTCCTTCTACATCCTTTATGACATTGCAGTAACTGGTTCCATTCCTCTTTCTCCTTCTAATCCTTTATGACATTGCAGTAACTGGTTCCATTCCTCTTTCTCCTTCTACATCCTTTATGACATTGCAGTAACTGGTTCCATTCCTCTTTCTCCTTCTACATCCTTTATGACATTGTAGTAACTGGTTCCATTCCTCTTTCTCCTTCTACATCCTTTATGACATTGCAGTAACTGGTTCCATTCCTCTTTCTCCTTCTACATCCTTTATGACATTGCAGTAACTGGTTCCATTCCTCTTTCTCCTTCTACATCCTTTATGACATTGCAGTAACTGGTTCCATTCCTCTTTCTCCTTCTACATCCTTTATGACATTGCAGTAACTGGTTCCATTCCTCTTTCTCCTTCTACATCCTTTATGACATTGCAGTAACTGGTTCCATTCCTCTTTCTCCTTCTACATCCTTTATGACATTGTAGTAACTGGTTCCATTCTCTTTCTCCTTCTACATCCTTTATGATATTGCAGTAACTGGTTCCAATCCTCTTTCTCCTTCTACATCCTCTATGACATTGCAGTAACTGGTTCCATTCCTCTTTCTCATTCTACATCCTTTATGACACTGCAGTAACTGGTTCCATTCTCTCTCCTTCTATATCCTTTATGACACTGCAGTAACTGGTTCCATTCCTCTTTCTCCTTCTACATCCTTTATGACATTATAGTAACTGGTTCCATTCTCTTTCTCCTGCTATATCCTTTATGATATTGCAGTAACTTGTTCCATTCCATTCTCCTTCTAATCAGTTATGACATTGCAGTAACTGGTTCCATTCCTCTTTCTCCTTCTACATCCTTTATGACATATCTGGTTCCTTTGCTCTTTCTCCTTCTACATCCTTTATGAAATTATAGTAACTGGTTCCATTGCTCTTTCTCCTTCTACATCCTTTATGACATTGCAGTAACTGGTTCCATTCCTCTTTCTCCTTCTACATCCTTTATGACATTGCAGTAACTGGTTCCATTCCTCTTTCTCCTTCTACATCCTTTATGACATTGTAGTAACTGGTTCCATTCCTCTTTCTCCTTCTACATCCTTTATGACATTGCAGTAACTGGTTCCATTCCTCTTTCTCCTTCTACATCCTTTATGACATTGCAGTAACTGGTTCCATTCCTCTTTCTCCTTCTACATCCTTTATGACATTGCAGTAACTGGTTCCATTCCTCTTTCTCCTTCTACATCCTTTATGACATTGCAGTAACTGGTTCCATTCTCTTTCTCCTTCTACATCCTTTATGACATTGCAGTAACTGGTTCCATTCCTCTTTCTCCTTCTACATCCTTTATGACATTGCAGTAACTGGTTCCATTCCTCTTTCTCCTTCTACATCCTTTATGACATTGCAGTAACTGGTTCCATTCCTCTTTCTCCTTCTACATCCTTTATGACATTGCAGTAACTGGTTCCATTCCTCTTTCTCCTTCTACATCCTTTATGACATTGCAGTAACTGGTTCCATTCCTCTTTCTCCTTCTACATCCTTTATGACATTGCAGTAACTGGTTCCATTCCTCTTTCTCCTTCTACATCCTTTATGACATTGCAGTAACTGATTCCATTCCTCTTTCTCCTTCTACATCCTTTATGACATTGCAGTAACTGGTTCCATTCCTCTTTCTCCTTCTACATCCTTTATGACATTGTAGTAACTGGTTCCATTCCTCTTTCTCCTTCTACATCCTTTATGACATTGCAGTAACTGGTTCCATTCCTCTTTCTCCTTCTACATCCTTTATGACATTGCAGTAACTGGTTCCATTCCTCTTTCTCCTTCTACATCCTTTATGACATTGCAGTAACTGGTTCCATTCCTCTTTCTCCTTCTACATCCTTTATGACATTGCAGTAACTGGTTCCATTCCTCTTTCTCCTTCTACATCCTTTATGACATTGCAGTAACTGGTTCCATTCCTCTTTCTCCTTCTACATCCTTTATGACATTGTAGTAACTGGTTCCATTCCTCTTTCTCCTTCTACATCCTTTATGACATTGTAGTAACTGGTTCCATTCCTCTTTCACTTTTTATTCCTTTACAACATTGCAGTACCTGGTTCCAATACTCTTTCTCCTTCTATATCCCTTTCAACATTGCAGTAACTGGTTCCATTCCTCTTTCTCCTTCTACATCCTTTATGACATTGCAGTAACTGGTTCCATTCCTCTTTCTCCTTCTACATCCTTTATGACATTGCAGTAACTGGTTCCATTCCTCTTTCTCCTTCTACATCCTTTATGACATTGCAGTAACTGGTTCCATTCCTCTTTCTCTTTCTACATCCTTTACAACATTGCAGTAACTGGTTCCATTCCGCTTTCTCCTTCTACATCCTTTATGACATAGCAGTAACTGGTTCCATTCCTCTTTCTACTTTTACATCCTTTTTCATATTGCATTAACTGGTTCCATTCCTCTTTCTCCTTCTACATCCTTTATGACATTGCAGTAACTGGTTCCATTCCTCTTTCTCCTTCTACATCCTTTATGACATTGTAGTAACTGGTTCCATTCCTCAATCTCCTTCTAATCTTTAATCACATAACAGTAACTGGCTCCATTCCTCATTCTCCTTCTACATCCTTTATGACATTGCAGTAACTGGGTCCATTCCTCTTTCTCCTTCACCATCCTTTATGACATTATAGTAACTGGTTCCATTCCTCTTAATCCATCTACATTCTTTATGACATTGCAGTATATGTTTCCATTGTGCTCTCTCCTTCTACATACTTTACAACATTGTAGTAACTGGTTCCATTCCTCTTTCTCCTTTTACATCCTTTATGACATTGCAGTAACTGGTTCCATTTGTTTATCCATCTAATCCTTTATGACATTGCAGTGATGGGTTCCATTCCTTTTTCTCCTTCTACATCCTTTACAAAATTGTAGTAACTGGCTCCATTCTCTTTCTCCTTCTATATCCTTTATGACATTGCAGTAACTGGTTCCATTTGTTTCTCCTTCTAATCCTTTATGACATTGCAGTGACTGGTTCCATTCCTTTTTCTCCTTCTACATCCTTTATGACACTGCAATAACTGGTTCCATTCCTCTTTCTCCTTCCACATCCTTTATGACATTGTAGTAACTGGCTCCATTCTCTTTCTCCTTCTATATCTTTTATGACATTGCAGTAACTGGATCCATTCCTTTCTCCTTCTAATCCTTTATGACATTGTAGTAACTGGCTGCATTTTCTTTCTCCTTCTGTATCTTTTATGACATTGCAGTAAATGATTCCATTTCTTTCTCCTTCTAATCCTTTATGACATTGCAGTGACTGATTCCATTCCTCTTTCTACTTCTACATCCTTTTTCATATTGCATTAACTGGTTCCATTCCTCTTTCTCCTTCTACATCCTTTATGACATTGCAGTACCTGGTTCCATTACTCTTTCTCCTTCTACATCCTTTACAACGTTGTAGTAACTGGTTCCATTCCTCAATCTCCTTCTAATCTTTAATCACATAACAGTAACTGGCTCCATTCCTCATTCTCCTTCTACATCCTTTATGACATTGCAGTAACTGGGTCCATTCCTCTTTCTCCTTCACCATCCTTTATGACATTGCAGTAACTGGTTCCATTCCTCTTTCTCCTTCTACATCCTTTATGACATTGCAGTAACTGGTTCCATTCCTCTTTCTCCTTCTAATCCTTTATGACATTGCAGTAACTGGTTCCATTCCTCTTTCTCCTTCACCATCCTTTATGACATTATAGTAACTGGTTCCATTCCTCTTTCTCCTTCTACATCCTTTATGACATTGCAGTAACTGGTTCCATTCCTCTTTCTCCTTCTACATCCTTTATGACATTGTAGTAACTGGTTCCATTCCTCTTTCTCCTTCTACATCCTTTATGACATTGCAGTAACTGGCTCCATTCCTTTCTCCTTCTAATCCTTTATGACATTGCAGTGACTGATTCCATTCCTCTTTCTCCTTCACCATCCTTTATGACATTGTGGTAACTGGTTCCATTCCTCTTTCTCTGTATAAATTCTTTATGACATTGCAGTATCTGTTTCCATTACTATACCTCCTTCTACATACTTTACAACATTGTAATAACTGGTTCCATTCCTTTCTCCTTCTACATCGTTTATGGCATTACAGTAACTGGTTCCATTACTCTTTCTCCTGCTAATCCTTCATGACATTACAGTGACTGGTTCCATTCCTCTTTCTCCTTCTACTCCTGTATGACATTGCATTAACTGGTTCCATTCCTCTTTCTCCTTCTACATCTTTTATGACATTGCAGTAACTGGTTCTATTTCTCTTTCTCATTCTACATCATTTATGACATTGTAGTAACTTGTTCCATTCCTCTTTCTCCTTCTCCATCCTTTATCACATAACAGTAACTGGTTCCATTCCTCTTTCTCCTTCTAATCCTTTATGACATTGTAGTAACTACTTCCATTTTTCTTTCTCCTTCTACATCCTTTATGACATTGTAGTAACGGGCTCCATTCCTCCTTCTCCTTCTACATCCTTTATGACATTGCAGTATCTGTTTCCATTACTCTTTGTCCTTCTACATCCTTTACAACATTGTAGTAACTGGTTCCATTCCTCTTTATCTTTTTATGTCCTTTATGACATTGTAGTAACTGGTTCCATTCCTCTTTATCCGTCTACATCCTTTATGACATTGCAGTATATGGTTCCTTTACTCTTTCACCATTCTACATCCTTTACAACATAGAAGTAACTTGCTCCATTCCTCTTTCTCCGTCAACATCTTTTATGACATTGCAGTAACTTGTTCCATTCCTCTTTCTCCTTCTAATCCTTTATGACATTGCAGTAACTGGTTCCATTCCTCTATTTCCAGATACATCCTTTATGAAATAGAATTAAATGGTTCCATTCCTCTATCTCCTTCTACATCGTTTTTTCATATTGCAGTAACTGGTTCCATTCCCCTTTCTCCTTCTACATAGTTTATGACATTGCAGTACCTGTTTCCATTACTCTTTCTCCTTCTACATCCTTTACAACATTGTAGTAACTGGTTCCATTCCTCTTTCTCCTTCTACATCCTTTATGACATAGTAGTAACTGGTTCCATTCCTCTTTCTCCTTCTTCATCCTTTATGACATTATAGTAACTGTTTCCATTGTCTTTCTCCTTCTACATCCTTACTGACATTGCAGTAAGTGGTTCCATTCCTCTTTCTCCATCTAATCTTATATCACATACCAGTAACTGGTTCCATTCCTCGTTCTACATCTTTTATGACATTGCAGTAACTGGTTCCATTTCTCTTTCTCTTTCTACATCCTTTATGACATTGCAGTATCTGGTTCTATTACTCTTTCTCCTTCTACATCTTTCACAACATTGTAGTAACTGGTTTCATTAATCTTTCGCCTTCTAATCCTTTATGACATAGCAGTAACTGGTTACATTCCTCTTTCTCCTTGCACATCCTTTATGACATTGTAGTAACTACCTCCATACTCTTTCTCCTTCTATATCCTTTATGACATAGCAGGAACTGGTTCCATTCCTCTTTCTCCTTCTACAGCCTTTATGACATTGTAGTAACTGGTTCCATTCTCTTTCTCGTTCTACATTCTTAATGACATTGCAGTAAGCGGTTCCATTCCTCTTTCCCCATCTAATCCTTTATCATATAAGAGTAACTTGTTCCATTCCTCTTTCTCCTTCCACATCCTTTATGACATTGTAATAACTGCTTCCATTCCTCTTTCTCCATCTACATCCTTAATGACATTGCAGTGTCTGGTTCCATTACTCTTTCTTCTTTTAAATCCTTTACAACATTGTAGTAACTGGTTCCATTCCTCTTTCTTCTTCTACATCCATTATGACATTGCAGTAACTGGTTCCATTCCTCTTTCTCCTTTTAATCCTTTATGACATTGCAGTAACTGGTTCCATTCCTCTTTCTCCTTATACATCCTTTATGACATTGCAGTAACTGGTTCCATTCCTTTTCTCCTTCTACATCCTTTTTCATATTGCAGTAACTGGTTCCATTCCTCTTTCTCCTTCTACATCCTTTATGACATTGTAGTAACTGGTTCCATTACTCTTTCTCCTTCTACATCCTTTATTACATTGCAGTAACTGGTTCCATTCTTCAATCTCCTTCTACATCATTTATGCATTGTAGTAACTGGTTCCATTCATCTTTTTCTTTCTATTCCTTTATAACATTGCAGTACCTGGTTCCATTACTCTTTCTCCTTTTACATTATTTTCAGCATTGTAATAATTGGTTTCATTCCTGTTTCTCCTTCTACATCCTTTAGGACATAGCAGTAACTGGTTCCATTCCTCTTTCTCCTTCCTCATCCTTTTTCATATTGCAGTAACTGGTTCCGTTCCTCTTTCTCCTACTACATCCTTTATGACATTGCAATACCTGGTTCCATTACTCTTTCTCTTTCTCGATCCTTTACAACATTGTAGTAACTGGTTCCATCCCTCTTTCTCCTTCTACATCCTTTATAACATAGCAGTAACTGGTTTCTATCCTCTTTCTACTTCTACATCCTTTTTCATATTGCAGTAAATGGTTCCATTCCTCCTTCTCCTTCTACATCCTTTATGACATTGCAGTACCTGGTTCCATTACTCTTTCTCCTTCTACATCCTTTACAACATTGTAGTAACTGGTTCCACTCCTCTTTCACCTTCTAATCCTTTATGACATAGCAGTAACTGGTTACATTCCTCTTTCTTCTTCCCCATCCTTTATGACATTGTAGGAACTAGCTCCATCTTCTTTCTCCTTCTATATCCTTTATGACATAGCAGTATCTGGTTCCATTCCTCTTTTTCCTTCTACATCCTTTATGACATTGCAGTAACTGGTTCCATTTGTCTTTCTCCTTCTACATCCTTTATGACATTATAATAACTTGTTCCATTACTCTTTCTTCTTTTACATCTGTTATGACATTGCAGTAACTGGTTCCATTCCTCTTTCTCCTTCTAGTCCTTTATGACATTGCAGTAACTGGTTCCATTCCTCTTTCTCCTTATACATCCTTTATGACATTGCAGTAACTGGTTCCATTCCTCTTTCTCCTTCTACATCCTTTTTCATATTGTAGCAACTATTTCCATTCCTCTTTCTCCTTTTACATCCTTGATGACACTGTAGTAACTGGTTCCTATACTGTTTCTCCTTCTAATCCTTTATGACATTGTAGTAACTGGTCCATTGCTCTTTCTCCTTCTACATCCTTTATAACATTGCAGTAACCGGTTCCTTTCCTCATTCTACTTCTATATCCTTAAACCCATTGCTGTAACTGGTTCAATTCCTATTTCTCCTTCTACATCCTTTATGACATTGCAGTAACTGGTTCCATTCCTCTTTATCTTTCTACATCCTTAATGGCATTGCAGTAACTGTTTCCTTTTCTTTCTCCTTCTAAATCCTTTATGACATTGCAGTAACTCATTCCATTCTCTTTCTCATTAAACATCCTTTATGACATTGCAGTAATGGGTTCCATTCCTCTTTCTCCTACATCTGTTATGACATTGCAGTAAATTGTTCCATTTCTCTTTCTTTTTCTACTGCCTTTATCACATTGCATTAACTGGTTCCATTCCTCTTTCTTTTTCTACATCCTTTATGACATTACAGTACCTGGTTCCATTACTCTTTCTCCATCTACATCCTTTACAACGTTCTAGTAACTGGTTCCATTCCTCTTTCTCTATCTAATCCTTTATCACATAACAGTAACTGGTTCCATTCCTCAATCTCCTTCTAATCTTTAATCACATAACAGTAACTGGTTCCATTCCTCATTTTCCTTCTACATCCTTTATGACATTGCAGTAACTGGTTCCATTCCTCTTTCTCCTTCTACATCCTTTATGACATTGCAGTAACTGGTTCCATTCCTCTTTCTCCTTCTACATCCTTTATGACATTGCTGTAACTGGTTCCATTCCTCTTTCTCCTTCTACATCCTTTATGACATTGCAGTAACTGGTTCCATTCCTCTTTCTCCTACATCCGTTATGACATTGCAGTAAATAGTTCCATTTCTCTTTCTTTTTCTACAGCCTTTATCACTTTGCTGTAACTGGTTCCATTCCCTTTCTCCTTCTACATCCTTTATGACATTGCAGTATCTGGTTCCTTTACACTTTCCCCTTCTACATCCTTTACAACATTGTAGTAACTGGTTCCATTCCTCTTTCTCCTTCTACATCCTTTATGCATTGTAGTAACTGGTTCAATTCCTCTTTCACTTTTTATTCCTTTACAACATTGCAGTACCTGGTTCCAATACTCTTTCTCCTTCTATATCCCTTTCAACATTGCAGTAACTGGTTCCATTCCTCTTTCTCCTTCTACATCCTTTTTCATATTGCAGTAACTGGTTCCATTCCTCTTTCTCTTTCTACATCCTTTATGACATTGCAATACCTGGTTCCATTACTCTTTCTCTTTCTCGATCATTTACAACATTGTAGTAACTGGTTCCATTCCGCTTTCTCTTTCTACATCCTTTATGACATAGCAGTAACTGATTCCATTCCTCTTTCTCCTTCTACATCCTTTATGACATTGCAGTAACTGGTTCCATTACTCTTTCTCCTTCTACATCCTTTATGACATTGTAGTAACTGGTTCCATTCCTCTTTCTCCATCTAATCCTTTATCACATAACAGTAACTGGTTCCATTCCTCAATCTCCTTCTAATCTTTAATCACATAACAGTAACTGGTTCCATTCCTCATTTTCCTTCTACATCCTTTATGACATTGCAGTAGCTGGTTCCCTTTCTTTCTCCTTCTAATCCTTTATGAAATTGCAGTGACGTGTTCTATTCCTTTTTCTCCTTTTACATCCTTTATGACATTGCAGTAACTGCTTCCATTCCTCTTTCTCCTTTTAGTCCTTTATCATATTGTCATACCTGATGACATTCCTCCTTCTCCTTCTACATCCTTTACAAAATTGTAGTAACTGGCTCCATTCTCTTTCTCCTTCTATATCCTTTATGACATTGCAGTAACTGGTTCCATTTGTTTGTCCTTCTAATCCTGTATGATATTGCAGTGACTGGTTCCATTCCTTTTTCTCATTCTACATCCTTTATGACACTGCAGTAATTGGTTCCATTCATCTTTTTCTTTCTATTCCTTTATAACATTGCAGTACCTGGTTCCATTCTCTTTCTCCTTCTATATCTTTTATGACATTGCAGTAACTGGTTACATTTCTTTCTCCTTCTAATCCTTTATGACATTGTAGTAACTGGCTCCATTTTCTTTCTCCTTCTGTATCTTTTATGACATTGCAGTGACTGGTTCCATTCCTCTTTCTCTGTCTACATTCTTTATGACATTGCAGTATCTGTTTCCATTACTCTCTCTCCTTCTACATACTTTACAACATTGTAGTAACTGGTTCTATTCCTTTCTCCTTCTACATCCTTTATGACATTACAGTAACTGGTTCCATTTCTCTTTCTCCTGCTAATCCTTTGCGACATTACAGTTACTGGTTCCATTCCTCTTTCTCCTCCTACTTCCTGTATGACATTGCAGTAACTGGTTCCATTCCTCTTTATCCTTCTAATCCTTTATGACATTGTAGTAATTGCTTCCATTGTTCTTTCTCCTTCTACATCCTTTATGACATTGTAGTAACTGGTTCCATTCCTCCTTCTCCTTCTACATCCTTTAAGACATTGCAGTATCTGTTTCCATTACTCTTTGTCCTTCTACATCCTTTACAACATTGTAGTAACTAGTTCCATTCCTCTTTATCTTTCTACGTCCTTTATGAAATTGTAGTAACTAGTTCCATTCCTCTTTCTCCATCTACATCCTTTATGACATTGCAGTATATGGTTCCTTTACTCTTTCACCATTCTACATCCTTTACAAAATAGAAGTAACTTGCTCCATTCCTCTTTCTCCATCTACATCTTTTATGACATTGCAGTAACTTGTTCCATTCCTCTTTCTCCTTCTAATCCTTTATGACATTGCAGTAACTGGTTCCATTACTCTTTCTCCTTCTACAACCTTTTTCATATTGCAATAACTGGTTCCATTCTTTTTTCTCCTTCACCATCCTTTATGACATTGTAGTAACTGGTTCCATTCCTCTTCCTCTGTCTACATTCTTTATGACATTGCAGTATCTGTTTCCATTACTCTCTCTCCTTCTACATACTTTACAACATTGCAGTAACTGGTTCCTTTCCTCTTTCTCCTTCTACATCCTTTATGACATTATAGTAGCTAGTTCTATTCCTCTTTCTCCTTTTACATATTTTATGACACTGCAGTAACTTGTTCCATTCTCTTTCTCATCATACATCCTTTACGACATTGCAGTAAGTGGTTCCATTCCTCTTTCTCCTACATCCATTATGACATTGCATTAAATGGTTCCATTTCTCTTTCTTTTTCTACATTCTTTATCACATTTTCGTAACTGGCTCCATTCTCTTTCTCCTTATACATGCTTTATGACATTGCAGTGTCTGGTTCCTTTACTATTTCTCCTTCTACATCCTTTACAACATTGTAGTTACTGGTTCCATTCCTCTCTTTCCTTCTACATCCTTTATGCATTGTATTACCTGGTTCCATTCATCTTTCTCTTTCTATTCCTTTATGACATTGCAGTACCTGGTTCCATTACTCTTTCTCCTTCTACATTCTTTTCAGCATTGTAATAACTGGTTCCATTGCTTTTTCTCTTTCTACATCCTTTATGACATAGCAGTAGGTGGTTCCATTCCTCTTTCTCCTTCTACATCCTTTATGACATAGCAGTAACTGGTTCCTATCCTCTTTCTACTTCTACATCCTTTTTCATATTGCAGTAACTGGTTCCATTCCTCTTTTTTATTCTACATCCTTTATGACATTGCAGTACCTGGTTCCATTACTCTTTCTCCTTCTACATCCTTTACAACATGTAGTGACTGGTTCCATTCCTATTTCGCCTTCTAATCCTTTATGACATAGCAGTAACTGGTTACATTCCTCTATCTCCTTCTACAACCTTTTTCATATTGCAATAACTGGTTCCATTCTTTTTTCTCCTTCACCATCCTTTATGACATTGTAGTAACTGGTTCCATTCCTGTTCCCCTGTCTCCATTCTCTTTCTCCTTCTATATCCTTTATGACATAGCAGTAACTGGTTCCATTCCTTGTTCTCCTTCTACATCCTTTATGACATTACAGTAACTGGGTCCATTCCTCTTTCTCCTTCTACATCCTTTACAACATGTAGTAACTGGTGCCATTCCTATTTCGCCTTCTAATCCTTTATGACATTGCAGTGTCTGGTTCCATTACTCTTTCTTCTTCTAAATCCTTTACAACATTGTAGTAACTGGTTCCATTCCTCTTTCTCCTTCTACATCCTTTATGACATTGCAGTGTCTGGTTCCATTACTCTTTCTCCTTCTAAATCCTTTACAACATTGTAGTAACTGGTTCCATTCCTCTTTCTTCTTCTACATCCCTTATGACTTTCCAGTAACTGTTTCCATTTCTTTCTCCTTCTAATCCTTTATGACATTGCAGTAACCGGTTCCTTTCCTCTTTCTCCTTCTCCATCCTTTATGACATTGCAGTAAGTGGTTCCATTCCTCATTCTCCTATATCCGTTATGACATTGCCATAACTGGTTCCATTCTCTTTCTCCTTATACATGCTTTATGACATTGCAGTATCTGGTTCCTTTACTCTTTCTCCTTCTACATCCTTTATAACATTGTTGTAACTGGTTCCATTCCTCTTTCTCCATCTAATCCTTTATCACATAACAGTAACTGGTTCCATTCCTCGTTCTCCTTCTACATCCTTTATGACATTGCAGTAACTGGTTCCATTCCTCTTTCTCCTTCTACATCCTTTATGACATTGTAGTAACTGGTTCCATCTCTCTTTCTCCGTCTACATTCTTTATGACATTGTAGTAACTGGTTCCATTTCTCTTTCTCAGTCTACATTCTTTATGACATTGCAGTAACTGGTTCCATTCCTCTTTCTCCTTGTAATCCTTTATGACATTGCACTAACTGGCTCCATTCCTCTTTCTCCTTCTACATCCTTTTTCATATTGCAGTAACTGGTTCCATTCCTCTTTCCCCTTCTTCATCCTTTATGACATTGCAGTATCTGGTTCCATCACTGTTTTTCCTTCTTCATCCTTTACAACATTGTAGTTACTGGTTAAATTCTTCTTTCTCCATCTAATCCGTTATCACTTAACAACAACTGGTTCCATTCCTCGTTCTCCTTCTACATCCTTTATGACATTGCAATAACTGGTTCCATTCCTCTTTCTCCTTCTACATCCTTAACCACATTGCCGTAACTGGTTCAATTCCTATTTCTCCTTTGGAATCCTTTCTGACATTGCATTAACTGGTTCCATTCCTCTTTATCTTTCTACATCCTTAATGACATTGCTGCAACTGTTTCCGTTTCTTTCTCCTTCTACATCCTTTATGACATTGTAGTAGCTAGTTCTTTTCTTCTTTCTCCTTCTACATCCTTTATGACATTGCAGTAACTTGTTCCATCCTCTTTATCATTATACATCCTTTATGACATTGCAGTAAATGGTTCCATTCCTCTTTCTCCTACATCCGTTATGACATTGCAGTAAATAGTTCCATTTCTCTTTCTTTTTCTACAGCCTTTATCACTTTGCTGTAACTGGCTCCATTCTCTTTCTTGTTATACATGCTTTATGACATTACAGTATCTGATTCCTTTACTCTTTGCCCTTCTACATCCTTTACAACATTGTAGTAACTGGTTCCATTCCTCTTTCTAATTCTACATCCTTTATGCATTGTAGTAACTGGTTCCATTCCTCTTTCTCTTTCTATTCCTTTATGACATTGCAGTACCTGGTTCCATTACTCTTTCTCCTTCTACATCATTTTCAACTTTGTTGTAACTGGTTCCATTCCTCTTTCTACTTCTACATCCTTTATGACATTGTAGTAACTGGTTCCATTCCTCTTTCTCCATCTACATCCTTTATGACATTGCAGTACCTGGTTCCATTACTCTTTCTCCTTCTACATCCTTTACAACATTGTAGTGACTGGTTACATTCCTCTTATTCCATCTAATCCTTTATCACATAACAGTAACTGGTTCCATTCCTCATTCTCCTTCTACATCCTTTATGACATTGCAGTAACTGGGTCCATTCCTCTTTCTACTTCTACATCCTTTATGACACTACAGTAACTGGTTCCATTCCTTTCTCCTTCTACGTCCTTTATGACATTGTAGTAACTGGTTCCATTTCTCTTTCTCCGTCTACATTCTTTATGACTTTGCAGTTTCTGTTTCCATTACTCTCTCTCCTTCTACATACTTTACAACATTGTAGTAACTGGGTCCATTCCTCTTTCTCTTTCTACGTCCTTTATGATATTGCAGTAACTGATTCCATTCCTCTTTCTCCTTTTACATCCTTTATGACATTGCTGTAACTGGTTCCATTCCTCTTTCTCCTTTTAATCCTTTATTACATTGAAGTACAGGTTCCATTCCTCTTTCTCCTTATACATCCTTTAAGACATTGCAATATCTGGTTCCTTTACTGTTTCTCCTTCTTCCATCCTTTACAACATTGTAGTTACTGCTTCCATTTCTCTTTCTCCATCTAATCATTTATCACATAACAATAGCTGGTTCCATTCCTCGTTCTCCTTCTACATTTTTTATGACATCGTAGTAACTGCTTCCATTCCTCTTTCTCCTTCTACATCCTTTATGACATTGCAGGAACTGGTTCCATTCCTCTTTTGCCTTCTACATCCTTTATTACATTGCAGTATCTGGTTCCTTTACTGTTTCTCCTTCTTCCATCCTTTACAACATTGTAGTTACTGCTTCCATTCCTCTTTCTCTATCTAATCATTTATCACATAACAATAGCTGGTTCCATTCCTCGTTCTCCTTCTATATCCTTTATGACATTGTAGTAACTGGTTCCATTCCTCTTTCTCCGTCTACATTCTTTATGACTTTGCAGTTTCTGTTTCCATTGTGCTCTCTCCTTCTACATACTTTACAACATTGTAGTAACTGGTTCCATTCCTCTTTCTCCTTTTACATCCTTTATGACATAGCAGTAACTGGTTCCATTCCTTTCTCCTTCTACGTCCTTTATGACATTGCAGTAACTGGTTCCATTCCTCTTCCTCTTTCTCCGTCTACATTCTTTATGACATTGCAGTATCTGTTTCCATTACTCTCTCTCCTTCTACATACTTTGCAACATTGTAGTAACTGGTTCCATTCCTCTTTCTCCTTTTACATCCTTTATGACATTGTTGTAACTGGTTTCATTCCTCTTTCTCCTTGTAATCCTTTATTACATTGAAGTACAGGTTCCATTCCTCTTTCTCCTTATACATCCTTTATGACATTGCACTAACTGGTTCCATTCCTCTTTCTCCATCTAATCATTTATCACATAACAATAGCTGGTTCCATTCCTCGTTCTCCTTCTACATCCTTTATGATATTGTAGTAACTGCTTCCATTCCTCTTTCTCCTTCTACATCCTTTATGACATTGTTGTAACTGCTTCCATTCCTCTTTCTCCTTCTACATCCTTTATAACATTGCAGTATCTGGTTCCTTTACCGTTTCTCCTTCTTCCATCCTTTACAACATTGTAGTTACTGCTTCCATTCCTCTTTCTCCATCTAATCATTTACCACATAGCAATAGCTGGTTCCATTCCTCGTTCTCCTTCTACATCCTTTATGACATTGTAGTAACTGCTTCCATTCCTCTTTCTCCTTCTACATCCTTTATGACATTGTAGTAACTGGTTCCATTCCTCTTTCTCCTTCTGCATCTTTTATGACATAGCTGTTACTGGTTCCATTCCTCCTTTAATATTTCTCTTATTACCCCTTGACCTGTTGCTGCACTATTGCTGTACCCTTCCCTTGTTTTATTTTTTCTAAGCCCTTCTTTTTACTTTTTTCCTTTACCAAACCATAATACTTTTCTCTGTGCCTTTTATTTCTTCCATTTGTTTCTTTGCTTCCATCTTTACTTCCTTTTTCCTAGGTTTTGAAAGACAAACCTTTCTCTTTCTTTGTATGACTGCTCATCCTGCTTTATCAGATTTGAACGTGTTGAGTAATGTTGGGCTTCACTGCGTGGACTATATTACGTCTGTGCTTGTCATATTTCAGAGATCAGTACTAGGCTAGATATTCTTGCAGGCCAATTTAAGCTTATTATTTTCCCAATTTATGCTTGAATTAATCTATCTCATTTGATGTTAAATTGGCCTTACCCAGCCCATGGCCACTAATTATATATTACTCTAATGTGAATAACTGAGATCATATCATAGATAATTTGAGGGCCCCATGTATGAGATAAAGCATTTAGGGGCTGCCTGTCTTCATTACTAGTACAGGGAGCAGTCCTGTGGTAAATGTTCTGCTTCTCATCCATAGAGCTAACTTGTGCTTGAATATAGACAGGAATGAATAGTGTTTTATGTGGATGGGAAGTCTGTTCCACAGCAGTGGTAGCCTCTGTGAGATATACCTTTCCCTTTTTTTAATTTCTCTAAATCTTTTGAATTTCCTGTCCCTTTTTTAATTTCTCCAAATGTTTTGAGTTTCTAATACCATGACGGGAATATACCCCATTGCTAAGTCAAAGTATGATTAAAGTTCATGAAATTAGTGTTGTTTCACTCTTTGATGTCAGCCAAAAGTGCTCTTCACAGCACCCGCAATGTGCCCAGTAATGACTCCTTTTGTAATTCGTATGGAGTTATGTGTATTGGTAGCGTATCTAATTATGATTGTAGACTCCTTTTTTTTATAAGACCCATTGCTCCTATTACTATCGGAACTGTCGGGGTTTCCTTCTTCCACATTGCTCTAGTTTCTGCCTGCAGATCCTATTATTTTATAACTTTGTGTCTCTCTGTACACAGGATACTGTAGTCACCAGGTGTGGAGATTTCAATGATCAATGCCACTTTTGTCTTCTGTTCTTGGACCACTGTATCTGTTTTTTTCACATCTGTCTTTTGAACTGTTGTTAATGGGTGATCCCATGTAATATTAACTTCATAATTTTCTATGATGCTTTGTGGCTCTTGTTTCCAGTGTTTTTCAGCCACTTCAGTACCATAATGTTTGCACAATCCCCAGTGCATCAGTCTCGTCACATTATTATGCCTTGCAGTATACAGTCTTTCTGACATCAGTATGTCACAACCAGCAACTAGGTGTGCAACAGCGTCCAACTCTGTTTTACAAAACCTACATTTGTCTGTTTCTCCCACATGTTCATTGGATTCTGTAAACCAGCATGTATGTAGCTCACTGTCTTGTGCCACCAATGTTACTCTTTCATCTTTTGGTTTGAATTTACCTCTCCTTAATCATTCCTGCATTCATTCCTGATCAACATGAGGTTTTTCCAGAAGTTTTCTATACTTGTAAATATATTTGTGCATTTTCCACAATTCTTGCCTTTTCATCTGATCCTTCACCTTATATTCTTTCTTTTGTTTTTTGGCACATTCAGTTGTTGTCTGATTTTTATCTACTTCTGGTTTGATTTCCATTCCTGCTTGACGGCAATATTCTTCTTTTCAAAACTTTCACTACATTTGGGTCTCATGAGGTCAGCAGATATGTGTGGAGTCCCACGATTGCAGATCTATACATGTAATCAATTTCAAGGAGGCCCATCCCTCCTTTAGAATGGGGAATATATAATCTTGGTATGCACTGATTTTTACAAATCATTTGGTGAGCATGAAACATCCTTCTTGTTTTAATATCTAATTTACCCAACACATTTTGGAGCCAATCAATCACTCCAAAATTGTAAGTTAGGAAAGGAAAAGCAAACTGGTTTATAGCTTGGATTTTGTTCCTAGACCTCAATGTTGTTTTCAGGATTAATTTAAGTAGTCTAAAATATTCATTACTAAGTTTTACTCACATTTGTTTATGTTTTATTGCTGATCCTTCATCAATTCCCAAGTATTTATACACTCGCTCCTGCTCAAGTTCTTTTATATCACATTCTTGTCCCAAACTGATGTTTTCCTGGTATTGCAGTTTTCCTGCTTTAATGTTTGGTTTTGCACATTTATCAAGCCAAATGACATTCTAATATCATCTGAAAAAGCTTTGACAACCTGCAGCTGTGCTTTCAGTTCATTTGATGAGCTATATAGTTTTAACTCATTGACAAAGAGAAGATGAGAAGTCTTTAGACTGTTGTTTTCTAGGAGCCAAATTATAGCCATGGCCTAAGCTGTTAAGTAAACAAATTAATGGGTTAAGGACAAGGCAGAACAGCAAGGGGAGTCACCCTGGAATATCTACCTTTGAATTATTATCCCTGGGATAAGAATTTGTCCTTTATTATGGTTTAATTGCAAAGCGGTCTGCCACTCTTTCATGGTCACTGTAATATAGTCAGTCTTATACATTTTTAACCACTCTTTTATCCATGAATGTGGGATACTATCAAATGCTTTTTTGTAGTCGATCCATGCAATACTTAGATTATTCCCCTTTTTACAGTTCTCCACTATGACTTTATTTAACAACAAATAATCATTTTTTCCATATGACTTTCTTTTATTGCCCTTTTGTTCTACTGCCATAATTGAGATTTCTTCTAAATGACTATAAAGTCTGTCAGCATCACTTCCCATGTATAGTTGTCAGATGGCAAGTTATTGGTCTATAATTTTTGGGGTAGCTTGCAAATTCACTCTTAAGTAGGGGCACTGTTTTACCTGTTGTTAGCCAGATTGATGTATGTTTGGGGTGCATATATAAATAGTTCTTACTCATGGCTAGGTTTCATGCAAAACATGTTAATACTTTTAACCAAAAGTTAGGCACTGCACCAGGGCCTGGGGTTAGTTAGAAGCTTTTCTTAACTTTGTTTCAGTATCTCTGTCTGTTTCTTCATCCCATTTCATATCCTGTACCTATAAACTTCATATTCTTTCTTTTACTTCTTTTATCCATTTATCATCTTTGTTGTGTTCCACAGAATCTTCATAGATACTTCTCCAAAATGCATCTATTTCTTCTTTTTTTGGTGGTCTTTCAATTCCTTTTACCTTGTTTCCCAATTCTCTATATTTTTGGGTTATCAGTAAATTGCTTATTTTGTACTTTTCCTTTATAATTATCTGTGTATCTTCTAAGTTTTTCCCCCATGCTGATATTTTTAGTTTGTTAATGGCATTAGTGCATGATAGAGCCTGGTCTTTTCTAATACTGTGCATTGCTTTTACCCCGTCTATCGTTCTGAGTATTTTTGTTGATCTGTTCCCTCTTCTATAGTCTTCTAACAGTGACCCTTCTTGTCTTAATTGCTTTATAATTTTCTCTGTTCGATACTTCCATGATGGTATTCAATTTCTCCCCTTCCTTTCCCTCACTACCCTGTGTTCTTGTGGTAGAACTTTATCAGTTATTAATTTAGCAGCACAGTAATATATCCTGTTTACTTCTGTTATATCACATGGATCTCTATGGATAGTCCTAATTACTGTGTTCATTTGTTTTATCAGACTTCTAACTTTTGGGGTTTTATTGACCTTCTGCAGTCTATTTCTTTCATTGATTTTAATATATCTATCTATGTCCATTAAATCAAGCAACTCTTCCCTTAGTTAATTTTCTTCCAGACTGAGGGTACATTCTGTGTTTTCCACTTCCTGTGGGCATTCTATAAAGAGTTCTATAGCATCTTTTTGTGGCACCTTCTCTTCAATTTCATTCTGTGTCATCTGTTGCTCTGTCATATGGGAACTCACTAGCCTATCACTCCTCAACATTGACTGCATCAGAGTTTCCACAGTTTTCTGTTCCTTCCCTTGCTGTCTAGCTTTAAGTGAATGTTTATACTGATTTCTAGTGGAAAGCTTAAAAATATATTGATATCGCACCTGACCAATTGCTTCTTGTTCCACTGGTCTCCCCTTAATTTGGATATCCATTGCTCTATCCTGTTGTGGTGCTTTCTGCATTAGATTTTCTACACTGAATCCTTCACTTTGCAGGTGCTCCATAACCTCAGTCTATATTTCTTTACCTTCTCCAGTACTGATCTTCTTTTCTACTTTGTCTTCTTATTTTGTATATATATATATATATATATATATATGTGTGTGTTATTTTTGTATTGTAAAGTTTTCCATGTCTGGCTTCATTTGCCTGTATTTCTCTTCAAATATCTTTGGTGCTGCTCTTTTTGTGTTGGTTAGATTTGCTTTCTCCTTTGCATAAATATTACACCATATTAAATCTCTTTTTCTTTCCCATCTCCATATTTCTTCTTCAGATGTCTCCTGAACTTCCTGCTTCTCCTTGCTTTGGGGACTCACTCCATCATGTTGTGATGTAGTCTGTGTTCATAGGTTCATAGGTAGGTACTAGGCTATTGGCCCTATGGCTTATACAAGCCTAACCAAAAATGTACCCTGGCTTTCGCCACCCAAGAAAATGATTTTCCTGTGCCCCTGTCAAGCAGAGCCACAGATGTGATCCCCGGGGTGAATTTCCTATCTCCCATCCAATCATCAAGATTTTTCTTGAAGAGTGCTATTGAGGAGCTCTGTTTAACATAGATAGGTAGTCTGTTCCAGAGTATGGAAAGTCTCTGGGACAGGAATCTATCCCTCCAGCATGTTCTGTTTATTGTCATGACAAGGTATAGGTCCCTAGAGCGTGTAGTTCCGGGGATTGGGATTTCTTTAAGTGGAGCATGTCCAACAGCTCTGGGTTTGACATAGCCTTGTATGTTAGGTAGAGATCGCCTCTGAGTAGGCGATATGTGACAGAGTAAAGCTGGAATATGCGACAGAGTAGACACTGCATCACTTCAACTTCTATTTTTGTAACTTCTTCTTTATTAATCTTCTTTTCCACATTCTATCTTTGTGATATTAATTTTTTTATTGTGAAAATTTCCATATCTGGATGCCTTTGCTTGTATTTCTCTTTGAATATCTTTGTGGCTGCTTTCTCTATATTAATTAACTTAGCTTTCTCCTTTGCATAAATATTGCACCATATCAAATCTTTGTTTCTTTCCCATGTCCATATTTCTTTTTTGAACTTTTCAAAAATTTCTAGGTTTTGCTGTCTACATTTTCACATTTCCTCAGATCCTTCTTTTTTCAAACTGATCAAAGTTTCTTGAGCTATATACTATTTTTAAAAAATCTGTTTTATTAATGAACACAAATTTTTATTTGAAGCTTTTCACAGTTTTTCCTGTGAAAGTATTTTTCTTTTCTCTAATTTATCTTTTGATCTCTTTGCATATCCTCTGTCTGGTAATTCTGGGCTTTTTACATAACAGTAACAATACATAATTTCTTTCTTATCCTCAATAGCCCACTCTATTGTCTTTATGGCTCTTCTTTGGTCTATCAGTTTTTGTGATTTTTGTGGAGTGCTATTTCTTTCTACAACAGGGGGGCCATCCTCCCCTTGGGCCTGGCTTGGCCCCATTGTAGGAATGTTTCCATATTTTGAGGATTCTACACTGCCATTTTTTCCAGTCCTGACACTAGTACACCTACCAGGATTGGGCACTTTTTTATTCTGGGTCTTGTGCACCCAGCTATCTTTTTTAAGTTTTGACCCACTTCTGTCCCTGATATATGCTATATAAATACAGTCTATATATCAGTGTCGCCTTGGTGAAATTTTGTGAAAAACAGGGTCCACCTCTTGAAGATACTCGCCAAGAATTGAGGATGAATTAAATTTCAGCACTTCTACTCTCCTTTGCTTGCTGACTTTTCATTTCTCCATTAGGACCCCAAATGTCCCTCCAAATGGTTCTGTTGATGTTGCAGAAGAGGGTTAAATCTCTAGACCGAGTATCTCTGATTCCAGTTGACTTGCTGATGTGCAGTAAATCCATTAGTATTGGGTCGGATGATGCCTTGTATAGCAGACACAGGTCACCTCTTAGCAGTCTGTAGGATACCAAATATAGTGAAAGGGCTTCGATTTGGTCCACGTAGGACATGTTCTTCAGGTCTTGTATCCTTTTAGTATGGTATCTCTGTCAGCATTCCAGTTGTTGCATGCATCCGGACAGATACATACCAAAGGTGGCATTATATTCAGTAACTGGCCTAATGAGGGGGACAATGACATCTGTAGATCTAAACACAATCCCTTTGTTTATAAGCCGTGCATTATAAAGGATTTTCTTATGACAATGTAAACATGTTAGTCAAAAGTTAATGCACTTTTCTGACAACTTATCCAATATTACCTTCTCCATTATTTTTCTACAACATGAAAGTACACTTAAGAGTCTGTATGACTCTAGGTTAGTCCTACTCCCCTTTCTCTTAAATACAGCGTTAATAAGCCCAAGTCTCCAATCTTGAGGAATCTCCCTATATATATATATATATATATATATATATTATACATATATATATATATATATATATATATATATATATATATATATATATGTATATATATATAAATCTGTTGAGAATGAATTTTAGAATCCACACACAGTGTTTCAATGTCTGTGTCTTTACTCCTTCCACATCTTATGTGTCTATTAAATTGTTTCCTATTATGTTCAATATCTTTATATATATTTTGTTATTTTTTTTTCTAGACAGTGTAGACAGTGACTTAACTTTTGACTAACACGTGGAAATGCTCAATGCTCTACCCCGGAAAGCAAAATTAATGAATGAAATAAATAAAAAATAATTAATTCATTTAAATAATTAGTAAAATGTGTTACATGGCTTCAGTTCTTTCTTCAGTGTATTCCTGGTTTTCCTCTCCATTGCCTTGCATTTGCTCATATCTTTCTATTTTATCAACTCTTTATCAATTCATGCCTGTCTTATTTCTTTCTAATCATATACACTGGTCAGTATTTGCTTTAGGCTCACAACTTTTACGTTGTCTTAAACAGTGCTTTTTCTCACATCTTATTTTCCAACACTCCCTGTATCATCTGATTGCAAAATTATTTATGTTATCCAACTTTCCATATATATTTATGTATGTATATAAATATATGTATATATATATATATATATATATATATATATATATATGTATATATATATATATATATATATATATATATATATATGTGTGTGTGTGTGTATTGATATTTCTATACCAGGAAAGTCCCATTGGATATTTGTATGTGTTTTCAGCAGAGGACTGGGGAGAAAAGATCCACAAATAAAAGAACAGAAAATATATGTAAGTAGATGAAACATTGACATCATATTACAATTTACTGTAAATATATAAATACAAATATTAATACACATATGACATGTAAAATAATGCATATATACCATCATTTAAACAAGAGAAATACAATATCATATAGTACTGAATGTGTTGATATATTATAAGTGTAAGAGTCTATTCCTCACTTGTAAAGCAAATATCAGACAGGAAAAATCCAAACAATGCATAAGGAGGAAACCCTGCCTACAATGTAAGCCTAAATGAGTTTGAACTCCTGCTTTTAGTATTGATATTCACAAGACCATGGTACTAGCAAGTGAAGCAACAGAAGAATCAGTTATAATATTGTCAAAAAATCACATATCGCATGGGAATGTTAAAACAGTGTTGATGGCTGGAAAATGACCATTGTAAAACTATATATCATAATAAGGAGATCAAAGCCTCCCAAGCAGCAGATTGACATGTCAGCACCATTGCTTGAGTAGACTGAGCCATGGATACTGTCACAGACACGTATTATATTTATTTAACTTCATATTTGAATGTTATTAGTACATGGCATGGGTGTTTTTGCAGACTAATACAATGTAGACCTCCTCAGATTGGAACCCTTGCCTAGCCAGTCGATATTCTACAGACTAGAGCATTGTCAAGTGATGCCACAGTGCAACTTACAGTGAAAGGGGTGAAAGCACTGCATGAAGATGACTTTGTGTTATAAGCCCCCTGTGGCCATGTGGTTGTTGTTTCTATTTATTGTCTAAACATCTTATAGTTTGGAATGTGAGTGCAGGACAGAGATAAAAAGGGGAAGCAGAAAGACAACAGAACAAAAGGTGAGTGAATAAGGAATGAGAAGGATGGGGGAATGATGAGGGCCCAAATCTCTCAAATCTGACTTCACCAAGACAGACCAGGATAGGAAGTGCAAAAGTCTCCAGTATAATTTGAACATTGATGATAGGAATGTTTACTTTTAAGGGAATGAAACACATAATATGCAAACCAGTGCAGTAGCTTGGCATGCCACAGAAGCACCCATAGGAAAGTATTCCATTTCAGGGGTATGTTAGAGCAGTCCTGACAAGTGAAAGCCTCACAGTGTAGAACAACATACAACAATCATGGCATCTAATCCCTCCACCTAGTGTATTGATAATGTACACATCATTTTATGAGTACAGTGAGTCATGGAAGATGTTACACTGAAATTATGCACTTTATCTTACTTCAGTAGTCCTTGGTGATGTGCATTGTCACCTCAGTTGAACAAAGCATGCCAAGATCTCAGCATGCTTGAAAGATTTTTCTAATTTTTTACAATAAGATGAGAACTATCATTTCTTTGTGGTTACTTATGACCATCTATATTGTTGTCTGCCAAATGTCATACAACATATGACCACAGGATTATGAGTTGTTTTATACCCTCTTTATGGGTATGTGCATATTATGTTTATCTATTCTTTGACTAGGATGAGGATTGGATATTGGAGTATAGGACCAAGAAAAAAAGGTAAAGCACACAGGGAGCAGACCACAAGGTGGATTAGGAACTTACCTCTCAACTTCTTAGCTCAACAATGATAGATAAGCCTATACTTAAATTTTGTGAGACAGTGCAAAACTCCATGTCAGGATACACACAATAATGATATGAATGTTTCATTTCAGGGGAAGGGAACACATGATAGAAATACAAGATGAATGCACCTTATGGGTTTGAAAGCATGTCTCTGTCATTCTCCGAAACAGAACATTAGCAAGGTATACTTCAAAATCATACATAAAAAAGGTGTCAATGAAACAAATGTCAGGGTAATGGAACAAAAGATAGCAAGAAAAGTGACATGCATTTGAAATGATCTCAATTAATTCCTGTAGCACTCCAGTCGCTTGAACCAGGGCAGTAGCCAGGTTTCTCACTGAATTGCTTGGAGAAAAAGCATACAAAACAAAATCTTTGTGGGGAGGATGGCATACAGTCATATGATGTAGACATAATATTGTAGAACAACATCCCACCTTCATGGAATTAGTACCTTGCATTGAGAATGGGTTCATCACATTGTAAATATGTTGACTCATAGAAGCATTCATAGGACAATTGTTAACTTCATCATATTTGGGTTATGGGATGATTTACTTAAAGAAATGGTGATGCAGAGTGAGTCAGAAAATACAGGAGATGTGTCCTGGGGGAACATAATGGAGAAAATACAACAGGAGGATTGCGAGACAATTCTGAAGAATAGTGATGCGATGGAAAAGCAAACATATGCAGAGAAAGTAAAAGGAGGCAAAATGGAACTAGCAGAAAAAGGCACAACAAAATGAAAAAAAATGAAATATATAATAAGGATTTATAGTAAAAAAGACAAAGAAATGGAGAAGTATGAAATGTGATATAATTTAATAACTCCTTTGGGTGAAAAAGCACATGACGTAAAAGCATTTATTCTTATTAACAAAGAGACATTTGTGACATTATATTTGAGACTGTTTTTCCAATGGAAAATTTTCTTGAAGAAAATTACCAATGGAATCATTATGTGATAAAAGCATTTAACAGGGAAACAAGAAAGAAGATCCATGTACAATTATGAGCAGAGATAGAAAGAAAGACTATGAAAGGACATTTGAAAGATTTATGTAAAGAAGTACTGGACATTGCAAAAGTTAATGACCAAAAGATATATATATATATATATATATATATATATATATATATATATATATATATCACAAGCATGATAAATGTGAAGGGGAATAGATGTGTCGTAAAATACTGGGGAAAACCCAAAACATGTTTTTCTTTGTGGAAAAGAAGGACATTTGATAAGTAACTGTGACAAAAAAAAATGTTATATTTGTGGGGAAATGGGACATGATGCAAAAATGCGAAATGAAATGCTATAAATAGAACAAAAGTGCACATTTATGGCTGGATTCCAAAATGAAAATAGCAGTAAGAAAAACAACAGAGAAGAAAATGAGCAATAAGACGTTTTAGAATTAGTATAAATAGAAGAAAAACTAGATGATACAATTAATAATGAAAAGGACAACGAAGAAGGTTGTGAACTGGGAGGTAGTAAAAACGAAAAAGAATTCTAGTGGTAAAAGGGTAAATGAAAAATAAGATTTAAATGGATAAGTACAAAAGAAAAAAGAAAGGAAACGGATGAAAAAGAATATATACGGCTACAGGTTGGGGCTTAATATAATGGTTAAGATGCTTGCCTTACAAACAGAAGGTACAGTGTTTGATTCTCACCTTTGGAAGGAAAATGGGTAGGCTTAGAATTGCCAATTAAGAAAGCTAGCCTAATAATTAGTTATGAATTTATGAAACCATGAATCTGTGCAAAAGGGAAAATGAACATTTTAGAGTGCATTTTGTAAATGTTTAGTATCAAGAATATGGTAAGAAGAATAGGAATGTTGAAGTGGTGTAATACATGTGATGTAGATGTAATTATATTGGAAGACACAAGATATTTAACAAATGAAGACAGATTACCAACAGAGAAACTATGGGGAGGAAAGATAATATGGAATTTGGGAAATGAGAGATGTTCCAGAATAGCCATGTTCAGTAGAATTACAGTAATGATATTAGATGTAACTTTAGCAAAAATTGGAAGATTAACCATTGTTTAATTGCTTTAAGCTAAGACAATGGTGTGTCCTATGAGAGAAATTGGTGACAAATTTAGCTATTTTATTGTAGCGAGAGGCATGTTTCTTTCTTTGATTATTGTTTATGTTTGTTAGGATAGGAGCAGCGTATATGAGAGTCGGCAGTAAGTAGGTGGTTGCTAGAGTTTTTTTGCAGTATTTGTATGGAATCCTTTCATCCTATAAAGGGAGCCTAGCTTCTGGTGTGTAGATTTAATATTGTGCAGTATATGCTTGTCATATTTGAGTTTGTTGTCTATTGTAACACCTAGAAGTTTTGAATGATTAGGTATTTTGTTTAAACAATAATTAAAACAATTTAATTAGTGCATTTAGCTGATTATGCCAATTTAAGTATACATATATAAGCAAGCATCAGTGTTTTGCTCTATTCTGTTTCTCTTTTGTACTGAAGAAGGCTTGAACTTTCAGCCGAAACCAGTTTGCTGTGGATTTTTTTACTTTTAGAGCTTGCCACAATAAAATTTTGGAACCTTCATCTTCCTTTGTGCTGGATTTCTTCATTTTGGACTTCACTAGTTTTTGGTTTAATCCATGCACTTGGTCTACCCTGTGTATTTTTGGTTTAGAATGCCTAGACGTTCACCATGAGTTACAGTTTCAATGACAGTATTATGGTAAAAGATTGCTTTTGATTTTGGCAAATTTTTGAGATGAAAAGCATTAACTTAGTTTTCTTGGGGTTGAATAGGAGGACTGATTCTTTGAGCAAGGTTTCTACAAAGGAGAAAGATTTTGGGGTAATGCCTCACAGCAAGAGGTTCTCCAGTTCGATCCTCGGCTGGGGTGCCTTCTGTGCGGAGTCTGCATGTCCTCCCTGTGGTTGCTTGGGTTTCCTCCGGGTGCTCCAGTTTCCTCCCACATCCCAAAGACATGCTGTAGGTGGATTGGACACTCTAAATTGGCCCTAGGCATGAGTCTGTGTGTGTGTGTGTGTGTTTGTGTGTGTGTGTGTGTGTGTGTGTGTGTGTGTGTGTGTGTGTGTGTGTGTGTGTGTGTGTGTGTGTGTGTGTGCGTACCTTCTGTGGAAGGTTGGGCACCAGGATGGCAACTCGACACTGTAAAACTCCACTGCCAATCATGAGTGGACAGGTGATCCACTGTGGCGACCCCTAATCAGGAAAAGCTGAAAGAAGAAGAAAGAAGAAGAAGAAGAAGTCTTGTAGCTTATTTATTATTGAGGCTGCACATATCAATGTTGAGTCATATGAATATTGAACTAAACGAGCACGGTGAGTGGAGATATGGAGGTCATTAATTAATATATTAAATAGTAGAGGACATGGGATAGAGCCCTGTGGGACACCTGTAGTAACTGGTTGAAAGGAGTAGTAGGTTTGTTGCCATTTAATGACTTGTTGCCTTCCAGATAGGTAACTAAGGAACCACAACAAGAAGTGTTGTGAAAGTCCTATTGAGAGTCAAATGAAGCAGGTGCTGGTGTGAGATAATATCAAATGCCTTTAACAAGTCTAAGAACATGGTGGACACAAGCAGGCCATCATTTCTATGTTAGTTTATTATATTGATAAAATGCAGTAGAGCAGTAGTGGTGCTGTTCTGGGGCCTAAAGCCATGTTGCATTTCTGAGAGCAGGTCATTTGAGGTTAGGTATAGCATCAGCTGTATATGGATGCCTTTCTCTAATATTTTGGAGAGGGGGAGAAAATAGCTATTGGTCTGTAGTTATTAAACTTTGTAGATGTGCCACCTTTATGCAGTGGTATGATGCATTTTTCCACTACGATGGGATGTATTTTTCTGCTATGAACCTATTAATTAGTATGGACACAGGGAAGACGATGACTTCTGCAGCCATTTTAGGTAGTCTGATGGTACCTGGACTACAGCTACAGAAGTAGTTTTTAGTTTAAGGAGCAACTTCCTTACAAGCGAGATAGGTACTGGACTAAAATTGAAGAGCTGTAGGTGGTTTTGATTGGATAGGGGTAGAGTGAGGTGGCAGATGTGTTAGTGTCTAAGAGAGAGATAATATTGATTGTATAAAGTAGGAATTAAACTGTGTGTTGATAGATTCTGGCTTATTGTCTGTTTTTGGAGAGGGAATAGTGGTCTTGCCAGGGTAGAGTAGTTTATTTAGTGATTACCAAAAAAGTTTTGGGTTGTTTATGTTTGTCTCATAGGTTGGTATAGTATGTTTGCTTATTCTGTTTGATATGGAGATTTGTAAGGTTTCTAAGATATCGAAATTACTGGAGGGCATTTTGAGTTTTATTTTTACACCAGTTTATCATTTTATCATGATTTTTTTTTGTTTCCTTTGTTAGCCATGGTGCAGAGTTCGAGTTTACTCTTTTATTAAGTACTGGTGCAACATTGTTTAAGGTCTGTAAGAGTACATTATTAAAGTGTTCTATAGCATTATCTAGCAGCATTGTTCTAGGTACATTCCAGTTATAGTTTTTAGTGTTTCATTGAAATTATCTTTGCTGAAATTGGTTTTATTTCATATTTGATTATAGATAATATGTTTATCTTAGTTATGGTGAGTTCTAATAGCATATGTTGATATGTGATCACTTATGCTTTCTGAGAGGCAGCCTACTTTTGTCAGTTTGTATGGTTTATTTGTAAGGATCCAATCTAATGTTGAGTGTCTCCCTAAAGTTTTATTGATTCTAGTAGGTGTGGTTATTAATTGTCTGAAGTTGTACACGTTTAAGGATTTGGAGGGGGTAGAGGAATTTATGAGTTGCCAGTCTATATTTAAGTCTCCAAGTATTAAAGTTTCATGGTTAATTTGTTGGGATATGCAGTATAGGATGCTTTCAGCAGTATCCATGTTATTCACTGGTGGTATATAAATTGCTGTTAAACATATAGTTTTCCTATTGTTGATTTTTAGGAGTGTTCTTAGAAGTTCAGCACTGTTAAATTTGGGTATTTCCTGTGGAAGTAATGTAATGGTTAGGGAATTTTTATAGATGATTGTTACACCACCTGCACGCTTGTTTTGTCTGTCATGCCCGAGTATATCGTATCCTGGGGGGGGGGATCTCATTATCCTTTATTGTATTGGGGGGGTCTCATTATCCTTTATTTCTTTTTTTTTCAGGAGTGCATGTGGCAAGATAAGCATGCATGTGATGGATTTTATTGCACATATTTCTTAGGTTCATATTTAGGTAAGGTGAGTTTGGATTCTATTTTTTACTGAGATGTATTAGGTGACTGGTTTATTTTGGGGTTGGAAGTGATGGTTTTATGAAGAGTGGGATTGGGGATGGGGTGAATATCTCCTCCATTTATTTATTTATTTGACAGTTGTTTACGGGAAAGTCCAACGGGACCACAAAGAACCCATTTTCATTGGAGGCCTGGGGAGAAATACTCCATATACAAAAAGCATTTCAATAGGTTCATAGGTTGGTACTAGGCTATCAGCCCTAGGGCCTATACAAGCTTAGCCATAACAATTCCCTGGCTATTTCTTCCTACACTATTTACTTCCCTGGACCCCTATCTAGCAGGTTGACTGACGTGATCCCTGGGGTTAATTTCCTTTCTCCCATTCAATCGTCAAGGTTCCTTTTGAAGAGGGCCAAAGAGACACTCTGCTTGACATGTATGGTCAGTCTATTCCAGAGTCTGGGGAGTCTCTGGGTCAGGAATCTATCTCTCCAGCATGTTTTGTTTATTGTGATGACAAGGTTTAGATCCCTGGAGCGTGTGACTCTGAGGGATTGGGATTTCTTTAAGTGTAGCATGTCCAACAGCTCTGGGTTTGACATGGCCTTGTATGTTAAGCAGAGATAGCTTCTGAGTAGATGATATGCGACAGAGTATAGCTGGAGTTTTTTTAAGGTGGTCAGCGTAGGGCATCTGCTTTAGGCCTGTGATTCTTTTAGTGAGGTATTTCTGCGGCCTTTTCAGTTGTTGCAGATGTCTTGAGAGGTACATACCAAATGGGGCATTGTATTCTATAATGGGTCTAATGAGGGATGAGTACAATGGGACAATGACCTCCTTTTTTCTGGATGAAAAGCCCTTAGCGATGGGGTGTGCCACATAGAAGGATTTCCTGACTGTTGTGGCGATGTGGTTATTGAAGGTGAGACCACTATCCACCTGTGTCCCTAAGTCTCATCACATTTTCAGTGTTTAGTGTACTGCCACCTATGTGGTAATTCTCGGGTACATGTTTTTTCCCAAAGGGGATAACTATACATTTCTTGGCATTGAGCTTGAGCCCATGGCTCTGGCACCAAGCATCTGTTTCTGTAAGGCCCTTTTGTAGAGTATCCACATCATTTGGGGATTCAATAATGGCTCCCAGTTTGCAGTCATCTGAAAACTTTGTTAGCCAGAGTCCCTTTGTGTTGGCCTGTACTTCAGAGAAGTAGATGCCAAACAAAAGCGGTCCCAGTATTCAACCCTGAGGTACTCCACTTGTCACTTGTCTGGAGCTGGATTTGGAGTCAGCTACTTTTACAGTGTGGGTTCTGTCAGAAAGCCAGTTGGCAACCCATTGGGTGACGTAGGGATTAATGTCCAGCTTAGTAAGTTTATCTATGATTCCAAAGTGGGGGATGGTGTCAAAGGCCTTGGCGAGGTCTAGATAGGCTGTGTGGACCACCTTACCCTTGTCCATGGCTCTGGAGACTGATTCAAAGAAGTAATTCAGGTTCAGGAGACAAGATCGGCCCTTCACGAACCCAAACTGGGTGGTTTCCAGTGTTTGAAGGTTGCCAATGTCTTTGTTTATAAGTTCCATGATAATACGCTCCATGGCCTTGCAGATAAGGCTCGTCAGACTGATAGGATGGTAGTTTCCAGGATCCAAGCTGGATCCCCCTTGTGGAGTGGGATAAATGTAGCTCTGCGTCACTCAGTGGGCACGAAACCTGAGGTGAGGCTATGATTAAACATGACACTTAGGTGAGATGCCAGTTCATATTGTAGTTCATGTAGTACACAACCCGGGATGTCATCTTGTCCCATGGATGCTGTATTCTTAGCTTTGGAGAGTGCGTTTTTTACCTGTGTGGCCGTTATTACCAGAATTTGGCAATCTTCCGGTACTGAGATGGGCCATTTAGGGGGTGAGAGGGGGTGAAGTTGGCACTGAATTGATCTGCCAGGATATTGGCAATATCCTTGGGATCAGTATATTTAATGCCATTCTGTTGTAGCTCAGAGCAGATCTGAGCATTGCCATTTAGATTCTTGACATAGTTATAGAGTGCCTTGTGGTTGTCTTTGGAATCTTTGGCAATTTTATTTTCGTAACTAGCTTTGGAGGATTTTATGAGTGATCTCAGTTTCTTACTGAGGCTGGTAAGGGAGTTTTTTGTATCCTGGGATTTTCCTCTTTTCTGCAACAGTTTCTTCCTTTTGTTGTAAAGTTTGTTTATGGCAGGGGACCACCAGATTGGCTTCCTTTTTTGGAGGAGAGCATCTTGGTTCTATTTGGGATGGCACGATTCATGCATGAGTGGATGTGCTTGTACAGTGCCTTAGTGTAGGATTCAGCAGTCTAATTTTCAGTTCCCATCTGCATGGATGTCATGAGGTTTGTCACTTCTGACTTGAGTAGCATGAAGTTGGCTTTGGATAAGTTTTTTATGGAGGTTTCCTTACTGGGGGGTAGGGGTGGGATGTGGATGTTAAGGGTGATTAGCTTATGGTCAGACCTGACTAATGAGGGGGTGACCATAGGTGTGGAGCATCGATTTCCCATGTTGGTAGTGACCAGGTCTAGGATATTGGAGCCCCTGGTGGGACTATGGATTAGTTGATCCAGGGCATTGGAATTTATGAATTCCAAGAACCGTTGGGCAAAGTTGTTGGTACACGAGTAGTTTTCCCAGTTAATGGCAGGGTAGTTAAAATCACCCAGTATTAGGGTGTTTAGTTCTATCTTAATATTTTCCAGTATCTTTAGAAAGGTGCAGTGAGAATCTTGAGGCATGGTGGGGGATCTGTAGCAAGCTATAATTTGGATTGCAGTCTTACCTAGTGTTAGTTGCACCTGGAGAATTTCAGACGCATCGTGTTGGGCAACTATCCTGGTGGTGTGAATATCCTTGGTGAATATAGACACTCCTCCACCTTTAGTGTTTCGGTCCTGGTTTGGTGGCCGAAAAGTGTGGTAAGAGTTGTAGCCTGGTATTGCAGGGGTGCTCTCTGGAGCCTTGAACCAGGTCTCAGTTACTGCACAGATATTGATGTTCTCCATTTTTAGGAGTGCCTCAAGAGAGTGCATTTGGAGATTTAGACTTCTAGCATTGAGTAGCATTACCTTCAGATTTTGCATGCTTGTACCTGTTAAGGTGGTGGTTTTGTCCTTTGAACTTTGCCTAAAAAAGGCACTATAGGAGTGGCAATAGCCTTAGCCAGTAACCTGAATCCCAGGGGCGACAGGTGCAGACCATCTTTGGTAAAGCATCGTGGTTTGTCGATCATGTCGTCCCAGGCAGACAGATACTGGATCCCCTTTGAATGACACCAGAAACTTAGCCAATTGTTGAAGTCAATTACTTTGTCCTTATATTGTGGCATCATTCTGGGTGAAAAAAAACATGAAATCTTGTAGAAACAGAATCCAAACAAAACTCCGATGTCACCACAGGTTAAAATTTATTAGGAAGCTTTCAGGTCTACACCCTTCATCAGCACATAATCAGACTAACATTCTCCGCATTTAAATAGAAGGACAAATTCAGTCACATGATAAGCCAGCCATACAAAAACAAAATGCTAACATCTTATTTGCATAGAAAACATATAAAAACATATGTATATAAAATATATAAGAAACAGCATCTAAAAAAAGAATACATTCAAAAAAATCCCTAAAAAATATATATATAACATAAAGTCACAAAATCTCCTTACAAGATGATATATAATTCAAGGATATATTTTGCAAAAATACATCATAAGCTTTCTTTTTGTCGCTTAATTAAAACAGGTTTCAAACTAACAGTGCTGTTCAAGCCGGGTGGTTTATCAGCTTGCAACCGGACTATCCATTCATATTCTCTTAGCTGTAAATAATTATCAATATCACCACCCCTAATTCCTAATGTTAATACAGAGACAGCCCTAAACTTAAAACTATGCGCAGCGAAGTCCAGTATACGCCTAAACAGCCCATTAGTTTTAACCTTTCTTCTTATTTCGGACTTGTGTTCTATTATTCTACTTTTTAACTTCCTTGTAGTTTTTCCTACATAAAATACATTACATTGTGAGCAAGTTGCTAAATAAACTAAATTAGTTGTATTACAATCAGCTCTACAATGAAAAGTGAAACATTCTTTAGATACAGGTTGCTGATAAACTCCTGTTGTTTCAAAAATATCAGCACAACAAGTGCAGTTCAGGCATTTATATGTACCTGCTTTGGCCCATACCATTGCTGTCTCATTATTAAAATCCTTAAAACACAGCGTCTGTTTCATTGTCTGACCATTCGTAAAACAGAAGTTAGGTTTAAAACCTATAATCTCTTTCAATTCAGACTGGGCCATTAATATAACCCAATACTTCTCTATAATTTTACAAACTTCCTTGGTGTTATTATTATAAGTAGTAATGAACCTTACAATATTATCTTTCTTTAGTAATCTTTCTCCCTGACCTACTAACACAGGATCTAAGCGCCCATTAGTCAAGGAACCAAAGACGGGTTTGTAAACATCATTACGCTCTCTCTGGACTTCATCATAAACTGCATCTATATTCGATAACAGATAACCATTCTTGACAAACTCACTCTTCATCTTACTTATTTGCTCTGGGAATCTGTCATCGTCTGTAGTAAGCCTACTAACTCTAATTAGCTGTGATTTCAGAATCCCTTTATAAACATATGATGGATGCATACTATTCATTTTCAAATATCGTGCAGCGAACACTTCCTTCCTATAAACCATTGTTTGTAACCTACCCTTATCCTTATAAATATTAACATCTAAAAAGACTATTTCTTGCTCTGAACAATTCATCTTAAATTCGAGGAAGTCTGTAGTTACATTCAAATAACACAAAAAGCTTTGTAATTCACACAGTGTCCCTGTCCATGCAAAAAACAGTCATCAACAAATCTACAATAACAACCTATAAAGTGTCTATATTCATTACTTTCATTTAGCACACTCTTTTTCCCAGACATAAAGTACAAGATTTGCAAATGTATTGGCCACTAGTTACACTAGATATTGTCTCCTTGTTTACCGTTATTCCGATAAATTATGGCATTGAAGCCATTAGGAGGCTATTAATGATAGAATCAACGCTGTTACCGAGAGAGATAGAAAATATCTGTTTCTTATTGGAATTGGTGTTAACTAAAAATGTTTTTATATTTGATGGAATTCCATACCAACAGCTAACGGGAGTGGCCATGGGGACATCTGTGGCCAATACATTTGTTTATAAAGGGATTCTGAAATCACAGCTAATTAGAGTTAGTAGGCTTACTACGGACGATGACAGATTCCTAGAGCAAATAAGTAAGATGAAGAGTGAGTTTGTCAAGAATGGTTATCTGTTATCGAATATAGATGCAGTTTATGATGAAGTCCAGAGAGGGCGTAATGATGTTTACAAACCCGTCTTTGGTTCCTTGACTAATGGGCGCTTAGATCCTGTGTTAGTAGGTCAGGGAGAAAGATTACTAAAGAAAGATAATATTGTAAGGTTCATTACTACTTATAATAATAACACCAAGGAAGTTTGTAAAATTATAGAGAAGTATTGGGTTATATTAATGGCCCAGTCTGAATTGAAAGAGATTATAGGTTTTAAACCTAACTTCTGTTTTACGAATGGTCAGACAATGAAACAGACGCTGTGTTTTAAGGATTTTAATAATGAGACAGCAATGGTATGGGCCAATGCAAGTACATATAAATGCCTGAACTGAACTTGTTGTGCTGATATTTTTGAAACAACAGGAGTTTATCAGCAACTTGTATCTAAATAATGTTTCACTTTTCATTGTAGAGCTGATTGTAATACAACTAATTTAGTTTATTTAGCAACTTGCTCACAATGTAATGTATTTTATGTAGGAAAAACTACAAGGAAGTTAAAAAGTAGAATAATAGAACACACAAGTCCTAAATAAGAAGAAAGGTTGAAACTAATGGGCTGTTTAGGCATATACTGGACTTCGCTGCGCATAGTTTTAAGTTTAGGGCTGTCTCTGTATTAACATTAGGAATTAGGGGTGGTGATATTGATAATTTATTTACAGCTAAGAGAATATGAATGGATAGTCCGGTTGCAAGCTGATAAACCACCCTGCTTGAACAGCACTGTTAGTTTGAAACCTGTTTTAATTAAGCGACAAAAAGAAAGCTTATGATGTATTTTTGCAAAATATATCCTTGTATTATATATCATCTTGTAAGGAGATTTTGTGACTTTATGTTATATATATATTTTTTAGGGATTTTTTTGAATGTATTCTTTTTTTAGATGCTGTTTCTTATATATTTTATATACATATGTTTTTATATGTTTTCTATGCAAATAAGGTGTTAGCATTGTGTTTTTGTATGGCTGGCTTATCATGTGACTGAATTTGTCCTTCTATTTAAATGCGGAGAATGTTAGTCTGATTATGTGCTGATGAAGGGTGTAGACCTGAAAGCTTCCTAATAAATTTAACCTGTGGTGACATCAGAGTTTTGTTTGGATCATTCTGGGTGAAATCAGGATGCTACTCAGGGCTAGGGTCATACCTGCCTGGGCCACATGATCCAAGAGCTCTTCCATGTCTCTTTTCATGTAGTCCAGGGAGGTACATCTCAAGTAATTCACTCCAACATGGACTATGACAGAGTCTTATTTGTACTTGTTGTGGAGTGACTTGAGTGCATGCGTTATTTGGCGGATCCTGGCACCCAACAGGCAGCTGACTGTAATTTTCTCCTTGTTCAACCTGGTGAGTGGGACATCAGTGTGCCGGACTATAGAGCCACCTTTAACTAAAGTGTTAGGTACATTGTCTTGCCTTAGGGACTGTTGCTGGGTGGCACACTGGTGTTGTGAGCTATGTGACACGTTGGTTGTGATTAGTGTTTGCATTTTAGCTTCAGAGTTCTTTGTTTCTTGAGCAGGTTACAGTTAAGGGCCTCCACATATGTGGATTTAGTGTTGCTATATGTGGGTGTTGGTGGTGTGGGTTTAGAAGGGCTATGTGTTGCTTTAGGTGTAGTGTGGGTGTTAACCTTCTCCTCTTGAGTGTCTAGCACAATCTTGGGTGGTGAAAGCTTTGCTTCTAGTGTGGCTATGTAAGTGCATCTCTCACAGGTTGTAGTGTTGGGTGGTAGGAGGAGAGGGTTATCTGTGTACATGAGGCAATTGCTGCATTGCCCCAGTATGCCCAGAGTCACCAGGTGGACAGGAGAAATCACCGGAAGCTGACCCTTGGACATGCCTGGTTTGGTACTTTTTTTTTTTTGTAAAGTACAGAAGCTGTTTTCCCTTACCTTAGCAATGCACTTTGAAATTATAGACTGTTTAGTGCCTATGATTAATTTCTCCTTATTAACAAGGAGAGTTGAGTGCTTGTATCAGTTTAAGGCTTCCTAATGCTTTCCAGCAGGTATTAGAGCAAGTGCTAGTCACAGGGATGCTTAAAGGTAAGATGAAAAAAATGCACACTGCAGTGTGCACTAGAGAAGTTAGATGTGAAAGTAGGTAACTTATGTTTTACCTGTTTAAAAAAGTTAAGGTTTAGTGGAGAGTTACTATTTTTAAAACAGCAAGATGGATTGAAAGGGGTGATCACTTTTGTATTCTGGTACTATGGAATACAGTAGGATGGCCAATAAATTTAAATAGTTGAAGGGGAGTGATTTCAAAAATGATAATTTTGTGATTACTCACACAGGCCAGTGAAAGCAGAGAGGAAATAAGATATATGGTCAAATTAACATAAGAGCCAGACAACTAGAAAGACACTACTGTAACTGGGTGGGAGGGTAGGAAAAAATTCTGCCTTACTCAGAAGAGATAGAGCTGTGGTCTCTTTTGAAGTTTTAATATGCAGTTAAAGCAGAATGCAAGTAAAACACAAGGTAAAGAAAACAAACCACAGTATTAAAAATATAAAAAGGCAATAAAGTAATACAAAATACAACAAATAAAAGCAAACTAACCTTTCCTTCACAGCAAAGTGTAGCAGAGTCTGAATGAGTAGTAGTTATATACATGAGTTTACAAACAGGCACTAAAAAATACAGTAAAACAGTTGAACAAAAATAATAATGATTACCTACTTAGGATATTTAAAGAAAATGTTATATAAATAACCTTGAATTTATAATTTACAGAGGGAAGCATGAGGCCAGTTATAGTTTGGTCTTGGTTTGATATTTGATCATAAATGTGGATGCTTGGTTTTAAGATATTTATAGAAAAATAAATCAGATGTGGTTGGGGTATTATGGAGAAAGGCAGGTTGAATAGATGTTGATATTCTTTGTGAGGGTTGGTTGAAGTCCTAAGCATTTGAAGAGGTGGATCTGATAATTGGTGATAAAGGCTAGTAGAGTGACAAGAAATAGTAAAATAATCTGACTTTGAGGCATCTTATTCAATGTGGGTTTTATATTTGTTGAAAATTAGGATAAAAATGTTAGGACAGTAGTGGGTTGGTTGGAGAGATGTAATTTGATAGTTATAGGAGGCATGGATTAAGACAATTTGTGAGAGAGTCTTTGGTGGTAAACTAGATTGGGTGTTACTATTGGGAGTAATTGTATTGACTGTTTTCCTACTGGAGGAAACTGATGGTATTGGTTAGAGGAATATGTGGGTGGTGTTATGGAAATATAAATGTAGCATAAGGGTGTGTGTGGGATTTGGGGGTAGGGTAGGGGAGCAGAGTGAGCCCAAGCATTAGCGAGAGTGAATGAAGCACATTGAAAATTTGTCAAAACACAGAGAAAATAATCAGTGACTTAAGGTAAACAATCATATATCTGCTGAGAGATAAGTAAAAGGAACAATGCAGTTTAAAAGGCTTCTGTGCTAGTAGATGAATGTCTTGTTTGTGTAGCTCTAGGACACCATTTTAGTAGGAGTTAGTCCAATATCACATTGACTTGAGTAATGGAGATAACAGTAAAAATGGCACCTGACTGTTTGAACAACTGTATAATGTAAGGAGATTTCTATTGACTTTGAAATGCAAAGTCCAAAAGCCTACCTCAACCCCACAGACCAGCAAAACAATGAGAAAAAGTAAACCATAATGCAATAGTTCCATTCTGGAAAAATACTGGCTGAGAACTCAAAGGTTTTTACACCAGAAGAGAAATAAACTTAAGGAAGGGAGAGAGTGTACTGCTACAAACAATGAATTGAGCACAAATAAATAAGTAGTATAAAAATTCCAACTGCGACCAGGTACCACAGAAAAAAAGCAAACCTCGTAGAAACAGGCTCCAGGGTATAAAAATTTAATATCCAAAAGACACAGAATGCAAGCACTTTCACCAAGTAGGCTTCTTCAGGTGTACTAAATTAAAATGGTAACATCTCAATTTATAATAATTGCCATTAAATCACCAAATCATTCTTAAAGGCATATTGTAGCAAAACACTTTGTGCATAAAAGCATAGCTTATAACATAAATACATACATATATAAACATATATAAAAAATACTTTAAAATAAATATAAAAATATGTGTCAAAACATATGTACATTCAAAGAAATTATTTAGTCTACGTAAAGGTTTATTCTTTAAGACTGGTCTCAAAGGAATATTTTCATTTAAACCATGTCCTGTGGTTGCTCTAAGTCTAATTATCCATCTAGCTTCTAAATTTTCAGTGTGTATCTTAACATCATCTCCTCGTATACTTTCAATTATTCTACCTATAGCCTTAAAAGAAAATACATGTTGCATACTAGTATCACTAATATGTCTGGCAAGGGCATTAAAAGTACAACCTTTCCTTATGTGATACACATGTTCCCTGATTCTGTCTTTGAAAGTTCTATCAGTTTTACCAATATAGAACTTTCTGCAAGTATTGCATGTAGCAAGATAGACTGTGTGCTTAGAATCACATCTTGCATTAACATTAAAGTTATAGATCTCTTGAGTGTCTGGATGCTGAAAAGTTATATTTGTATCTATGAAACTACAAAAGTTACATTTACCACAGGGTCTACTACCTTTAGCAATACTTAATGTGACATTTAATTTTGGATAACATAACTGCCTACGTAAAGATTTCTGATTCTTACAAATTAACTGTGGTCTAGCTCCTATGTACTTGCTAATTTGTGCATCATAACTTAAAATATTCACATTTCTATTAATAATGTTAGTATAATATTTTATATTCCTTGAATAACTGAAAGATAATCTCAAAGGTTTTCTTTTAAGGCTACAGGTAGAATTTTTATATATGTTTATATATGTATGTATTCATGTTATAAGCTATGCTTTCATGCACAAAGTGTTTTGCTACAATATGCCTTTAAGAATGATTTGGAGATTTAATGGCAATTATTATACATTGAGATGTTACTATTTTAATTTAGTACACCTAAAGAAGCCTACTTGGTGAAAGCGCTTGTGTTCTGTGTCTTTTGGATATTAAATGTTTATACCCTGGAGCCTTACCTCAGTGTTATTTTTGCTGTTTCTAATGAATTAAGCACAGTTAAAGGAGAAAGTACCAGTGAGACTGGTGTGGTCTAAGAAAATGGAGTTATTATAGTGGACAAAGTTCTATGTTTTAGACTGCCATAATATTTATAATTTGCATACAAATATAGCTTACAGACTGGTGTTCAAATTGCAGACTTCACTGTTACATACATATCTATTTGCTTGCAGGGACACTTCTATAGAAAAATAAAAATACAATAAAGAGACAGTTGAGTACACTCAATCGATGTTGACTGTGCACAAATGCTAGCTCAGTGCTGAAACTGGTTTAGTAACTCTCGCAAGCAAGGATAAATAAGAAAGAGAAAGCTTATTTCATCAGATTTTAGACTATGTAGTGACACATATGAATATTATGATAACAGAATACTTTAATTGTGATTTAAGAGACAAACATAAAAAGAAAGGAAATGATATAAGAACAATATTAGAAGTTATTAGATGTGGTTTGTTAAAACTTTGGGACAAAAATTCATGGACTTAAAAAAGGGGTATGTATAGAACTCAGAAAGATTATTTTATAGTATCAGAAGGTTTGTTATCGGAGAAGGGGAGGTGGTTGAAGCAGGATTTTCTGATCATTTTGCAATATGGCTATAGATAAAACAAAACAAGGAATATATATATATATATATATATATATATATATATATATATATATATATATATATATATATATAGAAATAGACAAAGAAATAAAAAGGATAAATGAAAAAGCATGGAATGAAGAAGGAAATAGATTAGTAATACAGTTATTGAAAGATCACATTAGGCGCAGTGGTGCAGAGGTAACACTGTCACCTCACAGCCAGACGTTCTCTGGTTCATTTCTCATCTGGAGTGCCTTCTGTGCAGAATCTGCATGTCCTCCCTGCATTCGTGTGGGTTTCCTCTGGGTGCTCCGGTTTCCTCCCATCTTACAAAGTCATGCTTCTAGAGCATTTCTCCCCAGGCCACTGCTGAAAATTGGCTTCATTCCAAGTCGAAGTTTCCTGGTTAACAAATCATAAATAAATAAAATAAAATATTACTACGAGAACATTTTATAAAAATTGATCTGAATGGTAAATAATATTTAAGGGAAAATTTAAAAAATGTTTTGTACTGTGGCAATATGATGCAAGAAAAGAAGAAAAAGAAAAATATAAAAGAACGTATAACAATGCAAAGTAAGATTTAGAACATAATGACAGAAAGTACTTTGACAAAGAAAAATAATTATATAAAAGAAATCAAGAAAAATACAAGAATTGTTACATAAGCAAAGATCTTTTAAAAGGAAAAAGAGAAAAATATATAGTACTTAAGCAGATTAGTAAAGGAAATGACAGTGTAATGAGAGAAATAAAAATGTAAAAGGAAAAATAGAAACAACTCAGGAAAAAAGATGATCAGAGTGTACAATATGCAAAAGAAATGCTTAAAGAAAAAAGAAGATATTGGAAAACGGAAAGAAACAGTAACAGAAAAAAGAATAAAAAGTTGAAAAATTAGACTTCTTTAAATGAGCCACCAGTGGACCAGTAATTAAGGAGCCTAAATCCTCACCACTGGCACCAGTGAGGAACATACACTGGGAGGATGACAGGCACACACACAGTATTTCCAGATGTAGCTCTCTTCATCAAGTGCAATTCCCCTTAAGAGCACACATAGACCACAGTCAGTCTGGGACTGGTTTCTCCCTCTTTCTCCAGATCCCCAATAAGACTCCCCACTGGCACAGCTATAGAGTGCAGATCTCAGTTGAGTAACCAAGCCAAGACCTCCAGCACCCTCTCTATCCAACCAGTGCTTTGTGTCCCTGCCCAAGAAGGTGATATGTACACTCTTTGAGGTTTGATTTATACATAAACACACACGCACACACACACACACACACACACACACACACACACACACACACACACACACACACACACACACACACACACAAACATCTGGGAAAGGCTGGCACAGGTTTACTAGCTATGCCCCCTTTTGCCCAGACTATAAGGTAGCTATCATTGCCTCCACAGGTTTACTAGCTAAGTCCCCTTTTGCCAAGACTATAAGGTGGTTATCACTGCCACCACCTAGCTCCTTATCAGATACTTTAAGGCCCTTAACAAAGGGTGTTGAGGGTGGCACAGTAGTGCAGCAGTTAGCATTGTTGCCTCACAGAAAGAGGTTCTCTCATTCAATTCTCAGCTGGGGTGCCTTCTGTGTGGAGTCTGCATATCCTTTTTGTGTTTTTGCGGGTTTGCTTTGGGTACTCCAGTTTCCTCCCAAATTTGAAAGATATGCGTCTGGAGCATTTCTCTCTGGGCCTCTGCTGAAATTAGGCTCTGTCTTAATCAGACTTTCCCAGTCAGCAAATGTTACATAAATAAGTTAAATAAAAGAACTGATAAAAAATGATTCTAGGTTATGTGGGTTATATGGAATGAAAGAGTAAATGAATTTATGGTAAATGGATTTCAACAAGAATATTAAGTAAAATCAGATAGTGATTACAGAAAAAGGAGTGGGGGCTAATAATGATGACTAACATGATTGTAAAGGAAATTATGAATATATGTAAGCAGATTTGCATATTTATATATTTGTATAGCTAACAAAAACACTGCACACAAAAGGAGAAGTAACTAAAGAACTATTACAAAACAAATGTCATAACAAATTAGCTAGGCGAAAGAAACATGCAGAACAAGTGTATTTGAGTGCTTCAGTTCTTTAATTGTACGAATTTCTTCAGAAATGAGAAAACTGAAAAGTACACTTCAATACATTTATTTATTTATTTTATTTTATATTTGTTAACCGGGATAGTCCACTGGACATAGATCCATCTTCAGTGCAGTCCCGGGGAGAAAAGCTCCATAAAAAAATAAAACATGTAATATATAGTGTATAGATACAAGTTGCAAAGAAAAGTTGCATTCAGGTAGAGTTATACATAGCTCAAGTAGTAACTACAGACATAATAATACGATTGGTGAAACAGAGAAGTAATACAACATTACTAAAGTCTCAAAGTCTAAGAGAACATCAACATAATAGCTGGAGTGACAAGTGTAAAACAACATCAATAAAATGGTTGATGAAATGTCTAAACCAGAACAAAATCTCATTTTTATTAGTATGTACAGCCCTAGGACCTAGCCCCATTAATTATCAATTAAAAATTGATATGTAAGATTAAGAGAGGTGAGCATAGTGGATGGGGTGTTAACTGCATGAGGGTCTAACCTGGTGTTGTGCAAGAGTATAGTCAGCTATTAATGAGATGGGTTTTAATGCTTTTTTAAACTGTGTAAAGGATGTGATAGTAGGTATATGACTGGGTAGAGTGTTCCAGATTTTGGATACATAATTAGAGAAGAGGGAGTCACCTGCAGTATTATTAGATTTGGTTACTAAGAAATAAACGGAAAGTACAACTAATAAATAGATGAATGTACCAGGAGTCCACACCATTGCTGAATAACCGCCATACCGGTAGGGGTGAAAATATTTTGATCAGAAACAGAGACAAAGACAATTTTGACTTTACCTGTGGGTTTTGTTGTACCTTCAATATTGACTCCCCAAAAATCAATACCATAATAATGAAAAATTGGGAGTTTTTAACTAATGACAACGAGTTCCAAAATTTAATTCCTAATAGGCCCAAATTGATCTATAAGCGAGGGCCCAACTTAAAAGAACTTTTAGAAGGAATTAAACAACCATACTCAACCAAACTAGGTATGTTTAAATGTCTAAAGTGTAAATACTGTAGACACATAGAGGAAGGGGTGAACTTTGTAATAGGTGAACAAAAGTTTACATCTAAATCTAAATACGACTGTAACAGCAAATTAGTGGTATACCTAGCAAAGTGTACGAGTTGTCCAGCTTTCTATATCGGGAAAACCGATAGAAAGCTTAAGGAAAGGATCTATGAACATTTATACAGCATTAGGACTATGAATATAACTAATGCTCTGGCTAGACATGTATTGGACAATGGTGACCACCAGTTCAAATTTAGGGTTATTGATCAACAGACCAGGGACATTAGGGGAGGTTATGATTCCCTTAAGCTAGAAAGAAAAGAACTTCTCTGGCAATTATGTACTAATGCCAACCAGAAACCAGGTATAAATGAAATGACATCAATTTCATGTATCCTTAAATTAAAGAACTTAGAGAGGTGAACCCACTTGTACATCAATAAAGGGCTTTGGAACCATCACTGATATGAAACAAAGGTGCTCATATAATTCAACCGTAGCACCCAATAACCTTGATGGTAACCCTTTCGACTTTTATCATTGCTAAAAATACACTCCCCTCAATGACACATATACATACACATACATTTTCTGTTTTAATAAAATCAAAATTTTTTTACACCTATTTTTAATAATTTTTATTAACTTCTACATATTTTTAACAATGTTGCCTTTTTGAAATTTACAACTTATAACCATTACCAATCTGTGTAGTAATATGGATGTGTTAAATAAATGATCTTGTGATATTTGAAAATAAGGCAGGGATTAAGTCCCACTTTGTAAACAGTTTAAAAGGGTAAAAAAACTCCAAGCGTAAAACTATTGAGTTATGCCAATTGGGTAATGTGACTGATATTAGGGGCAACCTAGACTGTAAAATTACCACCGTTATAGGTGGCAAGTGTTTTATTTACTGTATTGACTGTATTGGTGTGGTCAAAAAGAAATATTTTTACATTTAATTTGGACCTTGGAATAACGTATTGTATTGCGACTTACTGTGTTAGGAATTGGTTTTCAAAATGAAAGCATGTGTTTATGTATAACCCATAATTATAGGGGTTATTTAGGGCTGACTTAAATTGTTGTACCTAGTTTGGATTTGGAGCGGCTGATACCAAGGAAAAACAAAGAATAACAACAAAAAAACACAACATGAGAGGGTTATTTTATACCACCAATTGTGTTACCTTGGTTGCAATACTATCAACCACTAATAGGTGGAACAACTTAATTAACTAATTGGTTTCGTAAATTAGTATGTGGAAGTTTTTTTAAGGCTGTGTCTTTCACTTGATTGTGTAACGTTTTTGAAAGCTTCTGAAGAAGTTGGTTATTTGAACCGACGAAAAGTGTACTGTTAATATCGCGCTTAAAGTCAATAAATTCTGTATATTTAGCGGTGTGGACTCCTGGTACATTCATCTAGATTTGGTTACTATTAGAATAGATTTGTTACTGGAGTGAAGAATTCTGTTATTGCTGTGGAGGTGAAGTAGGTTTTGTAGTACAGGGTTTTTTTTTTGGATGATACAGAATTTTATTGGCCAAAGCAAGTTGATTGTAATGTAAGAGTTGGGGAGGTTCCAGCCAGTTAAGTTGCTTCAAGGATGAGCAGTGGTGAGATCTAAATGGGGAGTCAGAGGCAAATCTGGCGATTTTGTTGTAACATGAGTCATGTTTAGCTAGGTCTGTTTTTCTAAGGTTGGTAAATAGAGGTGAGGCATAGAGGAGACCAGAAATGAGGTGAGTGTGAGCTATGGTTGCTTTTGTTTGTTGGGTAATGAATTGTCAATTTCTATAGGGGTACCTAGTTTTTTGTGGACTTTTTTGATGGTCTGGGAGATGTGAATATCAAATCTGACATTGTTATCAATCTCTACACCATGGAATTTGGTGTTGCCTGAGGGAGAGATAGTAGTTTTGCTGCTGGACATGATCTTAAAGGTGGTAGTTGATGAGAAGGACCTAGTATTCTAGAAGCATTCTAAAGAAATGCTTCTAGAGCATTTCTCCCCGGGCCTCCGCTGAAATCAGGATCTGTGGAACCTAGTCGGACTTTCCCGGTCAACAAATGTTAAATAAATAAAAATAAAAAAAAAAATAGTAGGGTTAAAGAGCAGTAGTTTGGTTTTAGCAGGCTTAAGTATAAGTTAGACATTGGACAGCCATGCTTCAATACAGAGGGATGATTCTTGTGTTAATGTATGAAGTTCTTTTAGTGAGGAAACTGCACAAATTAACATATCATTATCTGCATACTGAATGACAGATGGATTGGGAATGGAGGACTAGAGCTTGTTGGTAGAGAGGGTAAACAGCAGTGGGCCTAATATAGAACCCTGGTGAACACCAAGAGTGACTGGAAGAAGGGGAGAGAGGTCTTGTTTCCACAGAACTGCCTGCTGACAGCTGGCTAAATAGCTTTGGAACCATGCAATGGAGGATTGAGAAAGAGCTAATTCAGACATTCTTGTAATAAGAATGTCATGTCTAACCATATCAAAAGCCTTTAGTAGGTCAAGAAAGGTAGCAGAAATATATTTACCATTGTTTCTATGAGAGTTTACTGTATTGGTGAAGGACAAAAGGACAGTGGTGGTAATATTGAAGGGGCGAAACCCATGCTGAGTGTTTGAGAGAAGTTTGTGTGTATGGAGGTAGTATAATATTTGGAAATGTATGCACATTTCAAGGATTTTTGCTAAAGGGGATAGTATTGCTATTGGTCAGTAGTTTGTAAGTTCTGTGTAGTCCCTTCCTTTATGCAGGGGGATTATATAAGATATTTTCCAAATTTCAGGGACAGTGGCTTCTGAAAGGGATCTGTTAATTAGAATGACTATTGAGTAGGCCACTGTGTCAGCAGCCATTTTTAGGAATTCACCTGGTAATTTGTCAGCAGCTAGAGTAGTGGCCTTTAGTTTTTTGAGGTATTTTTTATCCTATCTATAGAGACAGGCTGGAATTGGAAGAAGTTATTGTTTGTGTGAGTAGTGAAGGGTTCAAAGAAGGGGGGGTTACTTTTTTCTGTTGGTTGGCTAGGGTTAGAATTGTCTCAGTAAAGTATTTGTTAAATTAAGTAGCAGTGCTATCTGAGACATTTACTAGGGTGGGAGAGGGAGTACCACTTTTGCCTGGTAGTAGTAATTTGTTAATGGCTGCCCAAAATTTTTGAGGGTGATGTTGGTGCTGGATTTTAAGGGTATAGTAGTAATTCATCTTGTTGAGTTTGACTAGCTTCTTGGCTTTTTTCCTAAGCTCCTGATATTTTTGTCTAGTAGTCGGGGACTTGACAGTATGCCAATGATCCCATGCTTTGTCCCTGGCTTTGAGGAGGATTGTGGTTTCTTTGGTAAGCCAAGGAGTGGGATTAGCTCTGATTCTTAAGGTTCTAAGAGGGGAATGAAGATTTAATATGCCTAGAAAACTGATATTAAAGTAGGAAACTGCCTCGTCTAATTCCAGGTATTTCAGGAGTGCCCAATTGCAATGTTTTAGTTCTACAATGAAGTAAATGGGGTTAAAGTTCTTTTTGCTTCTGATGTTATGGTAGACTACCCTTGGGATTATGATTACACTGGCATAGTAGGAATGTTGGCAGGTGGTCACTTAGACCATCTGGAAGGCATCCTGCAAGAGTGGGGTGGCTTGGTTTATTAGTTAGGATCTAGTCTAGGATTGATTCCATGTTAGATACCTTGTCAGTTCTGGTAGGTGTTTGGATGGCTTGAGTAAAGCTCTAGAGGTTAATGTGATTTGTTGGGGTGGGGGAGTTACAGGATAGCCAATCTATATTGAAATCACCCAGAATGATAGTTTCACTTTGGAGAGATAAACAGGGCAAGTGGAATAGGTTTTCCAGAGTGGGTATATTGTTACCAGGAGGTATGTAGCATCCAATTATGTTTATTCATTTGTTGGAGTGGAGTTTCAGTTGGGTGAACAATATTTCAGCATTGTCCACAAAGGGATATTGTATACTTAATGGCTGCACTGTGAGATGTTTCTTAAATAGTATAGCAATGCTGCCACCTTTTTTGTCCTTTCTGTCTTTTCTTAGGATGTTGTATCCTGGGGATATAATTTAATTGTCACAGATGTGTGGCTTAAGCCAAGTCTCAGTTATGACCATTATGTCTGGCAAGTATAGTGAAAGGCAGGCATGTAGATCATGGATTTTGTTGGATATACTTCTACAGTTTATATTTAGAAAGAGTAGGTCTGTTGTTTTCCTAGGGGTTTGATTTAAGCTATTGGGGAGATGAAGAATTTGAGGTGTGGGGAGGTTTGAAGGAGTACCTGGTCCAGGGTTAGGATGTACATCCCCACAGCGAGATAATTTTGAGGGAATATAGATAATGGTCTGCAAGAGTTTTGTGATTTGTCTATTAAATGTTAGGGAGGGTTTGGGATAGTTAGGGTGATGTAGTATTTTAAAGTAAGAATAGTCAGTGGGTGATAGGGTAAGGACTGAGGAAGAGATATGGTGGTGAAAGGTAGGAGTTTCTGCATAATGTGAAGTTACACACTTAAAACATGAAACCAAATGTCCAGCAAGGAATCCATCCCAATATGAAAACCTTATTTGTTTTCAAAAAGCTAATAAAAATTTAAAGGACCTATCTGGTCAGGATGGAGTGGAGCTCAGGGTAGTTAAAGAACTTAACAGCCTTTTGGAGGGGGGGCTGGTTTATCTACACCACCTCAAGGAACAGATAATGTTAAGGCCATCATAAAAGTCAGGTGAAAACCCAACATCTAGAAATCAGTACACTCTAATAAATCTAGTAAAACATGTAAATCACATTTTTAAAAAATGAAAATCTCACTTTAAAAAAATGATACTTTACTAAATGGAATCAAATATCTGACAAGGACTGAAGCCCAGTATAAGGACTTTAGTTATATTACAAACAGCTAGTAAAAAATAATAAACAAACTGTCTGGTCAAAGGGAAGGGGTGCTCTGTGGAGAGAAAAAGCTAAATAGCCTTAATGTGGGGGAAGGGAATAGTTCACCTACCCCACCTCAAGGCACATTTAATAGTTTCATAGTTTCATAGTATAGTACTAGGCTATCTGCCCTAGGGCATTTATAAGCCTAGCCAGAGTGTATGTGGCTTTCGCCACCCCATGTAATGATACAAAAGTGTACAATTTAAATTAAATTTAGTTTATTGTGCCTCTATCTAGCAATGACACAGAGATGACCCCTGGGGTAAACCTACAATCACCCATCCATTCGTCCAGATTTCTCTTGAAGAGAGTCAGTGAGGGGCTCTGCCTAACATGGACAGGTATCCTGTTCCAGAGTGCGGGAAGTCTCTGGGTTATGAATCTGTCCCTCCAGCATGTCCTATTCATATTTGTGCTGAGGTTTAGATCTTTAGCTCTTGTGGCTCCGATGGATTTGGATTTTTTGAGGTGGAGCATGTCCATTAATTCTGAATTGGACATGGCCTTGTACGTAAGGCACAGATCACCTCTGAGCAGGCGGTATGCCACTGAATAGAGCTGGAGCTTTTTCAGTCTGGCAGCATATGACATATGCTGGAGACCCTTGATCCTCTTGGTAAGTTACTTTTGGGGTCTCTCCAGCTGCTGCAGGTGCCAGGTGAGGTACATACCAAATGGGGCATTGTACTCAATCATAGGCCTGATAAGGGAGGAATATAAGGGTACAATGACATCCTTTGATCTGGATGTGAATCCCTTCATGATAAGGTGGGCAAGGTAGAAGGTCTTTCTAACCACTTTGGCGACATGGGTGTCAAATGAGAGGTCACTGTCAACTTGGGTCCCCAGGTCTCTGATTACTTTTTCCGTACTTAATGGATTACCACCTATGTGGTAATTTGTGGGTACTTTGTTTTTTCCAAAGGGGATGACTATACATTTTTTGGCATTTAGTTTAAGGCCATGACTCTGGCATCAGTCATCTGTTTCTGTGAGGCCCTTCTGGAGGATGCATGTGTCAGCTGGTGTGTCGACTATGGTGCCTAGTTTGCAGTCGTCTGCAAACGTTGTCAGCCACAACCCCATTATGTTTGCCTGCACATCTGAGAAATAAATGCCGAACAAGAGGGGTCCCAAGACAGAGCCCTGTGGGACTCCACTTGTGACTGGCTTAGAGTCTGACATAGCTCCAGCTATTCTGACTTTGTGGGTTCTGTCCTTTAGCCAGTTTGCAACCCATCTTGTGACAAATGGGTTTGCATTTAAGCTGTTGAGCTTGTCGATGATGCCTGAGTGGGGTATTGTGTCGAAGGCTTTTGCCAGATCCAGGTAGGCTGTATGAACTGCTTTGCCTTTATCGATGGCTCTAGTGACTGTTTCAAAAAAGTCCACCAAGTTTAAAAGACAGGCTCTGCCTTTTACAAAGCCGAACTGGGTAGGGTCAATTGTCTGTAGGTCCCCGATGTCTTTGTTTATGAGTTCCATAATGATCCTTTCCATAGCTTTGCAGACCAGGCTGGTCAAGCTTATGGGGTGGTAGTTTCCAGGTTTTGTAGAGGTGCCATCTTTGTGGAGTGGGACCACTGTAGCTGTACGCCAGTGTTCAGGGATGTATCCTGTAGCAAGGCTAAGATTAAACAGCGTTCTTATGTGTGGGTTTAGCTCCTCTAGGAGTTCACATAGCACGCAACCCGGGACACCGTCAGGTCCCATGGATGCTGTATTTTTAGCTTTGCTGAGGGCAGCTCTCACCTGGACATCTGAGATTTCAGGGAGGTTGCATTCCGCTGAGATATTTATTTTGTCTTTTGGGGGAGAGGGAGGGGAGAAATTTGCACTGAACCTGTCTGCCAGTATGTTGGCAATATCTGTGGGTTCAGTGTATTTTTTGCCGTTATGAACTAACTCTGCGTATATCTGAGGGTTTCTGCCCAGGTTTCTAACATAACTGAAGAAGGCCTTGTGATTATCTTTAGTGTCCTTAGCGATTTTTCTCTCAAAGTTGGCCTTTGATGATTTTATTAGCGAACGTAGTTTTTTGCTAGTGCTGATCATGGATGCCTTCCCTTTATGGGATTTTGCTCTGTCTTGCAGTAGCTTCGTTCTCTTGTTATAAAGTTTGTTTATGGCTGGGGTCCACCAGATAGGATGCCTGCCTTTGGTGGAAAGGGTCTTGGTTTTATTTTGGATTGCATGATCCATGCATTCTTGAAGATGCCCGTAGAAGGCATTTGTGAAGGATTCAGCAGTGTGGGATGTGGTTTCCACTGGTCCAGGGGGCTTGAAGGATACCATTTCAGTCCTAAGGAGTGTAAAGTCGGCTTTTGAGAAGTTTCTCACTGTGGTCATTTGTGCTGGGGGTGGAGGTGAGATATGAATATCTAGGGTTATTAGTTTATGGTCTGATCTCACCAGTGAGGGGTATACTTCCAGTGTTGAGCATTTTGTCCCCATGTTTGTGATGATCAGGTCAAGTATATTATTTCCCCTTGTGGGGGAGGTGACTAGTTGTTCCATCGCATTTGAGTTGATGAATTCCAGAAACCTTTGGGCTAGGGTGCTGAGGCTTGAGTAATGCACCCAGTCTATGTCTGGGTAGTTGAAGTCTCCCAATATGATGGTATTTGGCGAGACATTCATATCCTCCAGTGTCTTCAGGAAGGCTGAATGGAGTTCCTGAGATTGTGAGGGTGGTCTGTAGCATGCTACAAGTTGTATAGCAGTTTTGCCTACGGTTAGTTGCACATGGATGGTCTCCGATGCTTCGTGCATTGCCACTAACCTGAAGGTGTGGGTGTCTTTAATGAATATGGACACTCCCCCTCCTTTTGTGGTTTGGCCCAGGTTTTGCGGCTGAAATGCATGATACGAGGTATAACCTGGTAGGGCTGGGGTGCTCTCAGGAGCCTTGAACCAGGTTTCAGTTACTGCACAAACATCGATGCTCTCCATACTGAGGAGTGCTTCAAGAGCATGCATCTTGAGATTTAGACTTCTGGCATTGAGCAGCATTACCCTTAGTTTTTTTTCCTTTATTGTTTTCTAAGGTGGTGGGTTTGTCTTTTGAGCCTTGCCTAAAAAAGGCACTATGGGGGTGGCAAGAGCCTTAGCCAATATCCGGAAGCCCAGTGGTGACAGGTGCAAGCCGTCCCTTGCGAAGCAGCGTGGCTTGTCCAGCATGTCATCCCAAGCAGACAGACATTGGTTCCGCCTAGAATGACACCAGTAATTGAGCCAATTATTAAAGCTGATCATCTTGTCTTTGTATTCTAATGTTAAGGGTTTCATTCAAGCCAGGTTTAAACTCTGTATCTAAGAACAACTACCACTTTAGTTCAATTACCTTAAGAAGAGCATAATAATCACCAAAAAAATGCTGGTACTTGGTCCAAAACAAAAAAAAAATGAAATGATACAAAATTGTCACAACACACACTGGGCAGGATTCACCAAGGCTTGCACGGAGTGTAAGAGACGTGTAACACTCCATGCAAGCCTCGCAATCCAGGGACAGCCCGAAACTCCATGTAAGAGACCAGCTAAAACGTCTCTTACACGGAGTGGGCGTGGATATGCTAAATACCTCACTTGCAGCTGAAAGGTATGCAAATGACGTATATTAGCGATCCACGAAGCAGAAACCAGCCCATGTAAGAGACGTTTTAGCTGCAGAAATGTACTCAGTTGACAACTGAGTACGTTCCTGCAAAAATCACAATGGAGCCATGTCAGCTCCAAATAAAGGGTGCATATGTGTCGGGCAGCATGTCAATGGCCAAATATGTGGCCATTGGCAAGGTAACCCGATACAAAAATTATAAAAAAAAATATTTTTTTTTTCGGCAATCGCTGATGTTTAAATGCAGCGCAGCCCCGCGCAAACAGGTTGCACTGTATAAAACATAAAAATGAAGGTTATAAACCCATAAATGTGGGTTTTATGCAATACATGAAATGACAATGCAGGGACCAGCAGACCAAAAACAACATGGCCACCGTGTAGTGGTTGCTAAGGGGGGAAGCTGAGTCTAAGACATGTAACTAAGCATTAGTAGGCAATCTGATGTAAATGAGGGTTAGGATACTGAATCCCACAGTCACATAGCAAATGAGCACAGTCTGAGTAGTGTAAGAGATACATAAGGGGGAGGAATAGAGTAGGAGATAGGTGACATCACAGGGGGGAATGGTAGAAAGAAATGCAGTTCATTGGAGGTCAGTGTAACATGACAGATGACAGACACAGATCAGGGAAAGAGGAGTGCCACAAGATAAGCATGGGGAAAGTCAAGAAGTGGAAGGTGTACACTGTTACTTACACCAAAGTTTCTTGCTGGGTGTGCATGCGCATGTGTGTGCACCATGAAGCGCAAGTAGGGCAGTGTGCACACGAGTAAGGCAGACTGAGCATGTGGGAGTGTGCTGGTAGATTTGTAACACTGTTTGCGCTAGTGTGCATGCATTTTAACCTGAATAGACAGATCCTGAACCGTGTAAGCATGTGTGTGCGCATGTAAGCCACTGTGAGCGTGTTTCTGCTGGTATGCACGCTGCTCCCCCCTGAGGAAACAGAAAGGAAAAAGGAAGCAAAAGAATTAGTAGGAAGCTAGCAGGGAATACTGCTGGAGCTAGCAGGTGAAAGCAATTAGAAGCAGGC
>NC_056743.1:1899626092-1899643784 GCF_019279795.1 Protopterus annectens
CTGCACACAGTTCCACCTCATGGCTGCCATATACATGAGTTTGTGGGCAGCCACAGACTGCACCTGGCAGGTCATACAGATCAGTGTCTGTGGGCATGGACACGGTACCTGTGCCTGGCAGGGGGGCTACGGACCGTATCTGGTACTAAGCCAGACTGGGTACTGTCATCAGAAGCTGGAGTGTGTTGACTGGACACAGGTCCCTGTTGGGACTGTCCAGAGCCACGTGCACATGGTCTCCTGGGGCATTCCGATGACAACACAGACCCAGCATTGCTGGGGCTGCTGCTGGCACTATGGGGGCATCCGCGGGCCTGTTGTCGTCCACGCTGACTGCCAGCTGCTGCTGTTGCTGGCATCCGGCCACGTCGACGCCGCAACCGCCCACCATTGCCCTGGCTCATGGACATGTGGTTATGGAACTGCTGTAATATGTCCCCACAACGTCTGTCTATGACATCAGTGAAATTACGGATAGCATCCATGATGTCACTCATACTGTCAGTCATGGCTGTGCGACATGCTCTCAGCTCCCTCAGACCCTGTCTGGTGTACCTTTCCATACGCGACTGTGCCTGCATGACAGCCCGAAACATAGCTGAGGTTGACAGACCTCTTTGGGCACATCTGCCAGAGGCAGTACGCCCACGGATGCTCCCACGAGAACCCATGGGCAACTTTCTGTTTGGTACCATCGCAGGACCCTGCCCATGGCTGCTGTGTGGGGAAGCATGTGCCACAGATACCACATTACCCTGGTCAATGCCCACTGTATCCTGTCCATCACCTAGGGCAATGGTGACATAGGATGTACTGGCAGGATGACTGTGCACAATGATGGGGTTGACAGCTGTGTACTGTCAATTGGCTGACCAATGACAGACCCTGACACACCTTACTGTGCCATTACACAGATATCATCATTATCAGTACCTGTGGCACCAGATTCAGGTTCCCTGCTGCAGGACACCAGAGCAGCACCAGAACCTGTGGGAGGAAGACAGGAAACACAGTTTACAGTGTCTACACAATGTTACCAGTGATGCACTTATGCACACATGCACACATGAACACATGGACACATGCACACATGCACACATGCACAACGTGCACACATGGACACAGGCACACATGCACACATGCCTGCATGCACACATGCACACGTAGACACAGGCACACATGCACACACGCACATATGCACACGTGGACACGTGGACATGTGGACACATGCACACGTGGACACAGGCACACATGCACACATGCACATGTGGAAACAGGCACACATGCACACATGCACACATGCACACGTGGACACAGGCCACACATGCACACATGCACACGTGGGCACAGGCACATATGCACACATTCACACCCCGCAGTATACACACAGAGCACTACACTAGTATTACTAGCACTATCAGGACTATTATAGGTATTGTTAAAACACACTCACCAGCATGGATGGGCTGCCTTGCTGCAACACCGGAGGGACCTGCAGAAATGAGGAGATTAATGTCAGTGGGCACAACTGTGCCATTGATACTGCATATGATACAGTGCAGTAGTACACCAGTTGCCTTTCACATGTCAGCTGCTGATATTGGCAATATCACACCTGCACAATTACATACTATGTTGACAGCTACATACCATGGACACACCTTACACATGTATAAACCAACAGTGTACAGAACAGTCAAGTGTACATATGGCATATTACCTGCATGTTCCATGTCGTGCTGCTGTGTGGATCCAGCCTCCATCATGATGCAGGTGTATTGCTGTTGATGTTCCGGGGCTGGAGCCACAACACTTAGGAGTAGCCCCTCCAGTCTGGTGAGGGGGGGATGTGTGGCCACCCCACCTCCTGTGGCAACCTGTTGCCTGTGGATATCCGACGCACACTGACGGACATTTCTGATTAAATCACTGCAGTGATGTCGTACCTGCTCATATGTCCTATTATGCGTGCCAATGTCATTTACCCTACGGACAAGGTCTTGCCACAGTGCAGCCCTCTCCTGCTGATTCTGGCTGGTGCTGGAAAACAGTATGTCATAATCCCGCACCAGGCTCTGGTGTATCTCCTCATCTTCTGCTGCAGAGTAGGCAGGATTACGCTGACGCTCCGTGTCCCTGGAAGAGAACACAAACAGGATATCAGCAGACTATGTCAGCAATATATGGCACACATACTATACATGATACTCAACTGTAGTGATATACTACTACTCCCATATGTAGCATGTGTGTGTCTCTTGGTGGATACACAAGTACATGGCCAGATATCAGTGCTCGGCCAACACCTGTGCAAAAATACCTGCCACATTCCATACAACATAGTAGCATGCCCCATCGGTCAGCACACTGCGATGGGTCCAATGCACAACCTCACTCTGGGGGTTCATACCAAGGTACTGTATGTGGAACGCCATCCACTAGTGTGATCTGGACACAAATTACTCGGTCTGGATATACATAACCCACCACCACCACCACCAGCACAGTAGACTACTTTGATATGTATGTAATTAGACAGTTATTCACTTGTTAAGATTGAGTTGGTATCCATGCAGCCCACTGGGCCAGTGGAAGCCACAACCCACACTGCTGACCCCTTTGTGAATGCTTCCCACGGACATCCCAAAGAATGCATGGAACATGCACACACATTTCTAACCCAGACCCTATGCACAAAGGTTAGGCATCCTGTCCGGTGGACCCCAGCCAAAGGCAGATTGTATAACGATAGAAGGCGGCTACTGCAGGACAGAGCAGATTCACATTAAGAGAAGGCATCTGTGGTCAGCACTGGTAATAAGCTACGGTCTCTCATAACAACATCCACGGCCTACTCTTGGAGGGAAATGGCCACGAACACTATAGATAACCACAAGGCCTTCTTCAGTTATGTTACACATATGGACCAAATGCCTCAGATATGCTCTGAGTTACTACACACCTACTTAACATTCACCGAACACACAGATATTGGCAACATTCTTGCAGACAGGTTCGGTGCACGTATCTCCCCTCCTTCTCCGCCACACTTAGAAATACTTATCACAGCTGAATGTAACCTCCCTATTATCTCACATGTCCAGGTGAGGGCTGCCCTCAGCAAAGCAGAACACACAGCATCAATGTGACCTGATGGTATCCCTGGATGTGAACTCCAAGAGGACATACAACCGCATATAAGACTGATATTTAACCTTGGCCATACTACAGGATATGTACCTGAACACTGGCATACAGCAACAGTGGTCCCACTCCACTAAGGAGGCACCTCTACTGACCCTGGGAACTACCGCACCATAAGCTTAACCAGCCTGGTCTGAAAAGCTATGGAATGATTCAGTATGGGACGCATATGCAGCGATATTGGGTACCTGCAGACACTTGTTCCTGGCCAGTTTGCCTTTGTGATGGGCTGATCCTGCCTTTTGAACCTGGTTGACCTTTCAAAACAGTCACTACAGCCATTGATGAGGGCAACGCAATCCATACAGCCTACCTGGACTTGCCTAAGGCCTTCAACACAGTACTCCACTCAGGCATCATAGACAAGCTCATTAGCTTACATGTTACTACATATGTAACATGATGGGTTGCACACTGGTTGACATACAGAATCCATAATATCGATATTGTAGGAGCCATGTCAGACTCAATGCCAGTCACATGTGGTATCCCACAGGCCTCTGTCCTAGGACCCCTCTTGTTTGGCATTTATTTCTCAGATGTAAAAGCAAACATGTGCGGGTTGTGGATGACAAAGTTCCCAGATGACTGCTAACTAAGCGCCATAGTTGTTACACCAGCTGACACACACATCCTACAGACAGGCCTCACTGCAATGGAAAACTGGTGCCAGGATCATGGCCTAACACTGAATGACATGTAATGTATTGTCATCCCCTTTGGGTGGAACTACGTGCACACAACATATCACATGGACATACCTATAGATTCAGACCTATGACACATATGGAGGGTTCACAGTATGCAGACTATTAACTTGTTACTTTACATTACCTGTGTTTGTCGCAGCTGGTTGTGTTACCGCTACTACAACTTCCTGCTGCTGCTGGCACGGCTTGGTACTGTCACTGCTGACAGCTTCAACTTATTTTGTGTACCGTGTGTTGTTGTTTGTGTTAGTTATTTTTTTTTTCTTTCTCTCTCTCTCTCTGTCTCTCTGTCTCTCTCTCTCTCTCTCTCTCTCTCTGTCTGCCTCCAGACAGTGCAATGAAAGTATTGCATGTGTGGAGTGTGAGTACAGGATGCTTTTGTAGGTATCTGCATAAGTCCATGTGATGGCCTCTGCACCAATTGTAAGCCAGCATTTGCTAATTGCATACAGCCAGTTGTGTACTGATTGCAGTTTTCACTGTGATTTCAGGACAGTGCTATAAAAGGGTATGTGAGATAGGCATTGCCCTTTCAGATTGTAACAGTGGGGACCATGCTGGTATGCTGTGGACACTGTTCTGTGAGTGTAAAGGTTAGTATCTCTCTCATGATTCAGGCTGTGTTGTAGATTCACATTTCTCCATTCCTCTCTCCTGTTTCCTGTAGTAAGTGTGTATGCACACTGACACCTGCAACTATATATATATATATATATATATATATATATGTAAATATACATACATTTATATATGTACATTAACTGACATTATTACCTACTAGCTACCAACTAGCATGGCTGTTTCTGTTCACACACTACTATTATGGAAATCCACTAGTTTTGACAGTAAGTATAAATGACATGCTTTGTGTACTACACATCCTATATTCCCTTTACTTTCATTCCTACTATTACATGATATATTTATTTTAGCACAATGTTTTTGTATAACAGTCATGGCTTAGTGGTAGGTCATGCAGACTACTGTTTCCAAGGTCCTGGGTTCGGGACTGACAGTGGGATTTTATTTTGCTTTTGAACTGACTACAGGACCTGTCAATCAGAGTGACTAAGGCACATTTAAGCAGTTGCAACCGGGTTAGCGCTGGTTTGCATGGAGCTCCCGCATGTGCACTGGCATTCAGCTCCGCGCACACCCGCTTACAACCGCTTAACAGTGCTTACTCTGGTGCACACCCGCGCTACTTTCTTTGAAAGAAATGAAAATGGGGAGACAGGAAAGTGGTGAAAAAGGGGTCACAAAGAGGGTAAGACAGTAGGGAAACAAGCTTGGGTTTTGCAGGAGGGATGTAGGTAAGGCCTATAGCTGCTCATTTCTTCATCAGCAACAGCTGTGCATATGTATGTAATTTGGTGTGACATTTGAAACCTTCCACCCCTGAGAGAGGCGTCAGGACAACAATAATACTTGTTGTACAGCCAATTGTAATTGATAGTTTCCATGTCCAGCAGACATGTGTGCGGAATGGGCAGCTATGTATGGGGCATAATTTTTTTGTGGGTACAGAGTGCCCTTTTTTTTTTTTTTTTTTTCAGGTGAGAGTGGTATGTCAGGTGAAGGAAGTCGGTATAGCTGGGGAGGTAGATTGGGTAGGTCAACAGACAAGACAAACAAGACGCATACAGGGGCAGTGTATGACACATGTGGGGGGGGGTTACACAATTGACAGGGACGGATGTTTGGATATCCAGAGCCCATGAGCCCACAGATGGCAACAGTGGAACTGATATCCCCACCCATGGGCAGTTGCCACTGTTCCTTCACTGCCCAGGATGGGGCTGTGCTGGGGGCTGTGTAGGCCAGGCAACAGGCATGCCCGTAAGTTGTGCCACCTGTGCCTCAAGCTGGCATAGGGGCCCAAGAACAGAGTCCCAGATCTCCCTACGCACCACAGTCCGGACGCTACAGAGGGTGAGTGGTGGTTCTCCTCCGGCCACACTTGCAGAGGGGGGATGGGTCCCATCCCCTGCAGCGCTTCCACCCGCAGGTGGCACAGGGCCACCGGAGGAGGGTCCAGACTGGGCACTAGTGCCAGGTGCACTCGCCAGCTGAGGTGGGAGAGGTGGGCCCGCTGGAACCCGCCTTCCCTGCCGTCCTATGTTTTGCATTATGTCATGACAGTTTGGGTTAGTAACATACAATACCATTCGCAATTAGTTGTAACAGCATGCATTAGTATTCCCATTAACCAAACACCCAGATATTCACACCATTGAACAGCGAGCATAACACATGCATAATTTGAACAGCAATACACAGTCCAACAACATGCATGGTTGATTGATGGCAACAGGCCATCAGGATTGGATGTATGAACAGGGCAGATGCATCAATGTACATGCAAATATTTATGACCCAACAGGACAAATGACCAGGGGTGTTAATTGTGATTGCACATACCAATTTCACGTGGAATGGATTATATGTGGTTATAGGGTGGGGTGAAGAAAATATTATTAACACCTTCGAATACCAATACATATGCTGTACATTTCTAATAGCTCCAGATATATACACACTACTGTTCTAACTACAGTTTCCTATATGATAACTATTTCAATTTGGTGATAGGACTGTTACTCCTACATCAATATACATTTTATTGTTATTCATACACGTTCATATCTGGCTTTGTTCAGCTACATCATCCTGCTACATTTGCTTTATATAGCTATAGACAACTGTGGATGTTTGGTATTTCACACAATCATACTATCTACATATTGTAGACTGAGAGCAACATATCCAGATTTTGGGATACACATTCCAGCTGCAGCAACACTTTGAACACATTTCGCAGTTTGGTTCTACTTGTCACATTAATTTCATTCTGTACTGACTGCAGTATACTTTATTCAGGGGTTATTACTACTTTATTGGTGGATTCATAACTCTTTCTCACACTCTCTCACTTGTTTTCATTTTACTATTCAGGATGGTACTTACTTCTAGGCTTTATTGACATGTTTTACCTGTAGTTATTACAATCCTTTCCAGCAGTCTCACTTCTGTCATGTTTCAGTATTTCAACAGGGATATATTTCACACATGTGATTTGCTCATCTTCTGCAGCTGTACTTTTCAGCCTGCTGCAGGTTGTGTACTATTATATTACAGGTGGGGCATCTTTATTTCAGACTTTATTTCAGACATTTTCATTTTTCTGTTTGGATTACAGACTGCAACACACTTTTGTAATCAAGCAATACTTACAAACGCTCTTACACTGTTACTTGCACATTGTATTACTTAGTGACTACACTGCACTCTTTTGCTGTCATACTTTTATATTTCTTTACAGTTACTGGGAGTGGATTACTGACCTGCCTGGTGGTGCAACCGCACCAGCCTATCGCCATAGGCTCTGCGGTTCGCAGAACGGACACCTGCAGCTGTAATATAAATGAAGTAATATTGGAATACACATCTCCATAATATCAGCTAGTTTAATTTCTTACATGCATAATTAAATGTAACTTACTCAGTAGTGGGGCGTTGGGCATTTGCCGGGCCTCCTGGATCCAAAGGTTCAATTGGTCCTGCTTACATCTCTTCTGGTCTGCATGGTGGTGATGGACCTGCTCACCAGTCCTTGGAATCCTTGTGGCACTGGTGAGATCATGAGCCAACCGGTCCCACGCCTCAGCCCTATATGCTCCCCACAGGACCTGGCCCTGCATGAGTTAGGCCTCATGATTGTGGACTAGGAGCTAGACCATGTATCTGGACTCCTCAATGCCCCACCTCTGTGCTCGAAAGCCACTACCCTCACCTACTCCTGACATTCTGGCTGCAAGTTAGTTCTACAATCGTATATGATGTGTATTCCCACTTATGGGCCTTATATATGCCGTTTTTCCTGCACTTATCTGTGATTGGCCATTTTGGAATTGTATCAACTTCACAAAACCTGCTTTGTCATGCTCCACTTTGTATTCATTCCTATATATTTGCTATTACTGCATTTCTAGGTACAGCGGTCATGGCTTAGTGGTTCAGTACCTTGACTATGGTGCAGGGTATCCTGGGTTCGAACCTGACCACTGCTTTTTATATTTACAGTGATTACTACATTACCTTATCCTTGCTTTACATTGATTACTGCATTACCTTATCCCTGCTTTACAGTGTTTACTACATTACCTTATCCATGCTTTACAGTGATTACTACATTACCTTATCCATGCTTTACAGTGATTACTACATTACCTTATCCATGCTTTACAGTGATTACTACCTTACCTTATCCTTGCTTTACAGTGATTACTACATTACCTTATCCATGCTTTATAGTGATTACTACCTTACCTTATCCATGCTTTATGGTGTTCACTACCTTACCTTATCCATGTTTTACAGTGATTACTACATTACTTTATCTGTGCTTTATAGTGATTACTACATTACCATATCATTTTTTTACAGTGATTACTACCTTACCTTATCCATGCTTTACAGTGATTACTACATCACCTTATCCATGATTTACAGTGATTACTACATTACCTTATCCATGCTTTACAGTGATGACTACATTACCTTATCCATGCTTTATAGTGATTACTACCTTACCTTATCCATGCTTTACGGTGTTCACTACATTACCTTATCCTTGCTTTACAGTGATTACTACATTACCTTATCTGTGCTTTATATTGATTAATACATTACCTTATCCATGCTTTACAGTGATTACTACCTTGCCTTATCCATGCTTTACAGTGATTACTGCATTATCTTATCTGTGCTTTACAGTGATCTCTACCTTATCTTATCCATGCTTTAGTGATTACTACATTACCTTATCTGTGCTTTACAGTGATTACTACATTGCTTTACAGTGATCACTACATTACCTTATCCATGCTTTACAGTGATTACTACATTACCTTATCTGTGCTTTATAGTGATTACTACATTGCTTTACAGTGCTCACTACATTACCTTATCCATGTTTTACAGTGATTACTACATTTCCTTATTTATGCTTTACAGTGAGTACTACATTACCTTATCCATTCTTTACAGTGATTACTACATTACCTTATCCATGCTTTGCAGTGATAACTACCTTACCTTATCCTTGCTTTACCGAGATTACTGCATTACCTTATCTATGCTTTATAGTGATTACTACATTACCTTATCCATGCTTTACAGTGATTACTACCTTACCTTATCCATGCATTACAGTGATGACTACCTTACCTTATCCATGATTTACATTGATTACTATATTACCTTATCCATGCTTTACAGTGATTACTACATTACCTTATCCATGCTGTATAGTGATTACTACCTTACCTTATCCATGCTTTACGGTGATCACTGCATTACCTTATCCATGTTTTACAATGATTACTACATTACCTTATCCATGCTTTACAGTGATTACTACATTACCTTATCTGTGCTTTATAGTGATTACTACATTACCTTATCCATGCTTTACAGTGATTACTACAATGCTTTACATTGATTACTACATTACCTTATCCCTGCTTTACAGTGATTACTACATTACCTTATCCATGCTTTACAGTGATTACTACATTACCTTATCCCTGCTTTAGAGTGATTACTACCTTGCCTTATCCTTGCTTTGCAGTTATTACTACGTTACCTTATCTGTGCTTTACAGTGATTATTACATTACCTTATCCATGCTTTACAGTGATTACTACCATACCATGTCCATGCTTTACAGTGATTACTATCTTACCTTATCCATCCTTTACAGGGATTACTACATTACCTTATCCATGCTTTACAGTGATCACTACCTTACCTTATCCATGCTTTACAGCGATTACTATTTTGCTTTACAGTGATTACTACATTACCTTATCCCTGCTTTACAGTGATTACTACATTACCTTATTCATGCTTTACAGTGATCACTACATTACCTTATCCATGCTTTACAGTGATTACTACATTACCTTATCTGTGCTTTACAGTGATTACTACATTACCTTATCCATGCTTTACAGTGATTACTACCTTACCTTATCCATGCTTTACAGTGATTACTACCTTACCTTATCCATGATTTACAGTGATTACTACATTACCTTATCCATGCTTTACAGTGATGACTACATTACCTTATCCATGCTTTACAGTGATTACTACATTACCTTATCCATGCTTTACAGTGATTACTACATTACCTTATCTGTGCTTTATAGTGATTACTACATTACCTTATCCATGCTTTACAGTGATTACTACATTACCTTATCCATGCTTTACAGTGATTACTACATTACCTTATCCATGCTTTACAGTGATTACTACATTACCTTATCCATGCTTTACAGTGATTACTATCTTACCTTATCCATGCTTTACAGTGATTACTACATTACCTTATCCATGCTTTACAGTGATTACTACATTACCTTATCCATGCTTTACAGTGATTACTACATTACCTTATCCATGCTTTTACAGTGATTACTACATTACCTTATCCATGCTTTACAGTGATTACTACCTTACCTTATCCATGCTTTACAGTGATTACTACCTTACCTTATCCATGCTTTACAGTGATTACTACATTACCTTATCCATGCTTTACAGTGATTACTACATTACCTTATCCATGCTTTACAGTGATGACTACATTGCCTTATCCATGCTTTACAGCGATTACTATATTGCTTTCCAGTGATTACAACATTACCTTATCCATGCTTTACAGTGATTACTACATTACCTTATCCATGCTTTACAGTGATTACTACATTACCTTATCCATGCTTTACAGTGATTACTACATTACCTTATCTTTGCTTTACAGTGATTACTACATTACCTTATCCATGCTTTACAGTGATTACTACCTTACCTTATCCATGCTTTACAGTGATTACTACATTACCTTATCCATGCTTTACAGTGATTACTACATTACCTTATCCATGCTTTACAGTGATTACTACATTACCTTATCCATGCTTTACAGTGATTACTACATTACCTTATCCATGCTTTACAGTGATTACTACATTACCTTATCCATGCTTTACAGTGATTACTACATTACCTTATCCATGCTTTACAGTGATTACTACATTACCTTATCCATGCTTTACAGTGATTACTACATTACCTTATCTGTGCTTTATAGTGATTACTACATTACCTTATCCTTTTTTTACAGTGATTACTACCTTACCTTATCCATGCTTTACAGTGATTACTGCATTACCTTATCTGTGCTTTACAGTGATTACTACATTACCTTATCCATGCTTTACAGTGATTACTACATTACCTTATCTGTGCTTTATAGTGATTACTACATTGCTTTACAGTGATCACTACATTACCTTATCCAAGTTTTACAGTGATTACTACATTACCTTATCCAAGTTTTACAGTGATTACTACATTACCTTATCTATGCTTTACAGTGAGTACTACATTACCTTATCCATGCTTTACAGTGCATACTACATTACCTTATCCATGCTTTACAGTGATTACTACATTACCTTATCCTTGCTTTACATTGATTACTGCATTACCTTATCCCTGCTTTACAGTGTTTACTACATTACCTTATCCGTGCTTTGCAGTGATTAATACATTACCTTATCCATGCTTTACAGTGATTACTACATTACCTTTTTCATGTTTTACAGTGATTACTACATTACCTTATCCTTGCTTTACAGTGATTACTACATTACCTTATCCATGCTTTATAGTGATTACTACCTTACCTTATCCATGCTTTAAAGTGATTACTACCTTACCTTATCCTTGTTTTACAGTGATTACTACATTACCTTATCTGTGCTTTATAGTGATTACTACATTACCTTATCCTTTTTTTACAGTGATTACTACCTTACCTTATCCATGCTTTACAGTGATTACTACATCACCTTATCCATGATTTACAGTGATTACTACATTACCTTATCCATGCTTTACAGTGATGACTACATTACCTTATCCATGCTTTATAGTGATTACTACCTTACCTTATCCATGCTTTACGGTGTTCACTACCTTACCTTATCCATGTTTTACAGTGATTACTACATTACCTTATCCATGCTTTACAGTGATTACTACCTTACCTTAGACATGCTTTACAGTGATTACTGCATTATCTTATCTGTGCTTTACAGTGATCATTACCTTACCTTATCCATGCTTTACAGTGATTACTACATTACCTTATCTGTGCTTTACAGTGATTACTACATTGCTTTACAGTGATCACTACATTACCTTATCCATGCTTTACAGTGATTACTACATTACCTTATCTGTGCTTTATAGTGATTACTACATTGCTTTACAGTGATCACTACATTACCTTATCCAAGTTTTACAGTGATTACTACATTTCCTTATCTATGCTTTACAGTGAGTACTACATTACCTTATCCATTCTTTACAGTGATTGCTACATTACCTTATCCATTTTTTGCAGTGATTACTACCTTACCTTATCCTTGCTTTTCCGTGATTACTACATTACCTTATCTGTGCTTTATAGTGATTACTACATTACCTTATCCAAGCTTTACAGTGATTACTACCTTACCTTATCCATGCTTTACAGTGATTACTACCTTACCTTGCATTCAGGTCTTCTTTTAGAATAATTGCTGGGTATACAGTGCTGACAATAATCATCTGTACATTTATACCTTTGATAACAATTTCATCTGAGGACTGTATTGAACAATTATTGATTTCTTAATATTGTTATCTGATTTAAATAAGGTGTATAAGTGTGTCTGGCTTAAATTCATTACATATTGGTATACTCCATATGGATTTAGCCACCTCTGAACAACTGTGGGTTGTGCATTACTCAGAACATTGCATTTTAGACATTACAGGCCTTTGACTTTTTGGTCTGTATAGCATTTTTGCCTAGGTGCTAGGGTTAATTATTCCCTATATATAGGGTTACATTTGCCATTTATTCTGGCTTCAACTTCTTTGTGACTCTGATTGTGATTTTCTTTTTGGACTTATTCGTGATTTGCCAATTCAACCCTTAAGAATAAAAAGAATCTTTTCAGGGTTCATTTTATTTTTATATCTTCTTCCTCCGGTTCATTGCAACTTATTGTCATGGATCTCAGTAAATTGTTATCTGGTTTATGCTCCGACAAGGATGACTTAAAATTTTTGGCATAGGAACTGAACATACAGAAAAGGTGGATTTGGTAATCATGGATCCAGTTGACGGTTGCGAAAACTTATTCTTTCAATTAGGTAAACAAATTAAGATGCTTAGAACAAACATTTGGCACAGTAAATTGTTTAAAGCTTACCAAATACAGAATATATCCCTAGAGGATTGAGATGTAAAATCCAACCACTAGTGGGCACACCGGATGAAACTCTGTTGAAAGATTGGCAACAAGCACAACAGGAGGCTGCCATGATTAGAGTTAATATTTTGGCCTCTTTCTATGAGAGAACAATACAGAGTAATATTACTGAAGTAGAAAAGCATGTAACAACCTGAAACGGTTTGAACATGAGGCTAGTTTTCAGGGTTGTCTTGGCAAATTATCTAAAGAAATCTCTATTTTGGAAAATAACCTTAAGAAAAAGAAATTGCATAAATTTGCCCGGGATAAGGAAGATTATGATAGGGGCAAACAATTTGATTCACAAAGGGGTGTGAGGTTTGCTCATGGTACCAAGAATGCTTCATTTATACGCAAAAAAAGACCAAGGTCTATTTTAAAAAAGACTGGGCCTAGCTTTATTACCTCTGGTGAGGATTCTTCGACTACTGACACTGAGACACCTAATATTGGTGATTCTCCAAATGCTAACAGGGCAGGAAGGAAACACAGAGGTCAAAAACTTAGAAGAGCTCTTCATGTCGATAGTGAAGTAAATCATTCATGTACTAATGTTTTAAATATTTCAAGTCATATTTTGACTGATGATCAATATTCCCTTCTTAATAAAGGCCTTGGTTTTATACCTGGTTTTTTCATTGATGAAAGTATTTTGGTTTCTGATACAATGGATTTTTGTAGGAAAATTAACTTGAAATTATTTTTTCAACAACAAGATCAAACTGACAATGCTCAAAGATCATCTGATTTTAGATTTCACAAATCTACATTTAACCCTCCCATGGATAAACATGTTGCTGTTTTCCAGCAGGCGGTTATAAAGGATATACACTTCAATTTGGGTTCTGTTGACACTATAAAGCATAACATGTCTAGGAAGGAAGAAATAGCACTCACACAACTCAGAAATAATACGGATATTGTTATTATTTCTGCCGACAAAGGGGGGTGCGGTGGTGGTGATGGATACTGAGTATTATGTGAATGAAGGTCTTAGACAACTTTCCAACCATCATCATTACATGAAGATGGAGATTGATCCTACTCCAGGTTTTGCCTTGAAATTAATGAATTTTGGAAAAGGCTGTAGAATCTGGAATTATCTCTGATAAAACCAAAACTCATTTGGCCAGTTAAGGATCCTGAAACAACAACTTTATCTACTTCCTAAGATTCATAAGTCCATTGATCAGCCACCAGGCAGACCGATTGTATCTGGCATTGGGTCACTCACTGAACCCTTGTCCGTTTTTCTAACTGAAAAATTGAAACCACCGGTAACATGTGTTAGAGCAAGAATCAAGGACACGACTGCATTTTTGCAGATAGTCTTCGTTTCTCAATTGGACCCTGAATGGTTTATGTGTACCCTTGATTTATCCTCGCTTTATACCAGCATCCCTCATTGGGCGGGTATTAATGCCTTGGAATACTGGCTAAATAAAACCAATTTATACCCCCCAGGGATGAACACCTTATTGTTGTGTATGGCTGAACACATTCTAACTAAAAATGTTTTTTATTTCCAACAAAACTGCTATTGGCAACTACAGAATTACGGCTATGGGTGCATCCTTTGCACCCATTTATGCTGATCTTTTTATGGTCTACATGGAAGATATGATTTTATATGACCCTTTGCATAACATATATCTACCTGAGATTGATATATGGAGAAGATACCTGGACGACTGTTGGCTTATATGGAAAGGAGGTGAGGAATACCTCCAGGAATTTATTCAACATTTGAATGGGAACATCTGGGGTATCGAATTCACTGTGGAATATAATAGGAGTGCAATCAGTTATTTGGATGTCAATTTAATTCGACAGGAGGATAACACTCTTAGAACGTCCGTACAGAAAATTCTCACAATATAATACCCTTCTACATGCTGATAGTTTCCATCGAAACATATTATTCGAACATACCGAAATCACAGTTTGCGGATGAAAAGGATTTGTTCCTCAGTGGATGATCTTCAGAGTCATCAAATGGATCTAACCAAGAGATTTTTGTCCAGAGGTTATTCCACTCGTACTATTGAGTCAGCAGTCCAATTTAGTAATGCTAAATCCAGGGATTCTCTTCTCCAATACAATACTAAAACTCATAATGAGGAATCAGATGTATGTAGATTTGTTACCACTTATGGCAGGAATAGTGCCAATTTAGTAAATATTATTAATACTCATTGGAATATATTGAATTCTCATCCATTGTTGGAAGATTATCTCGAGAACGATGTTATTTTTCCTATAGGAAAGGCAAAACTTTAGGGAATTTATTTTCACACTATAAAAAACCAGGGTCATGGATCACACTCCAACTCAAAGAACACTTACTGGAGATAAACTTTCAGGCATTTATCCATGTGGACATTGCAGTTTTGTAACTATATTTTCAAAACTACTTCTTTCACTAGTAGGAACACTGGACAAATATACGACATACAGTTTTTGGTAACTGCAGTTCAGACTGGATTATTTATCTTGCCACATGTACATGTCATGCATTTTATATTGGCCAAACGTCTAGACAGTTTCGTGTCAGGATCTCTGAACACCTTGGTGACATTAGAAACAGAAGATTAACTAATGCACTATATAGACATGTTATCAAACATCCCACTGCCAAATTTACATTCACCATCATTGATCATATCATAGGAATCGATCTTTTAAAACAGGTTGGCATGATATCCTAAATACCAAAGAAAAAGGTGGATCATTAAACTTGGGGGCATTTCCTCCTGGATTAAATGATAAATTATAATTTGTAATTAACCATCACTTGCATTACGATATGTACTTATTTCTTATCAGGTTGCATTGCTTAGGTTTTTGCATTTCAGCTCATTTTAGGATACTGTGGCTGGTATTCAACACCAGAATTCTTATAACTTGACTTTTGTTTCGGGTTTATTTTTGGGCATTTACCCTTTATTGTATGTTTCTTATTAAGTTTGTTTATTATCATTGATATACCAGTATACTGTGTCTCTTTGGATTTTTTCATTATAATCTGGAGATATGCATGCAACTCAGGCAAACTTTTTGTTTACTGAACTATGTATTTTTCAATTACTTTTGCCTTGATTGTATTTTTCAATTACTTTTGCCTTGTTTGTATTTTTGACTTATCAGGAAGTGATGTCATATAGATGCCTTAAAGAACATTATATAAGATGATGACTAAGTGCTTTTTGCTGACTATACTACTGATGAAAGCCTTGCTGCTGAACCCGGTCTAGTTTCAGTTTTATTAAACTACTTTTGAACCTTCCTTGGTGCTGGCCTTTTTTCTGATTTTGGGTCTAACAAGTGCTCTTGCCGTGCACCAGCCTAACTTGCTAGCTCCTATACACTACCTTACCTTATCCATGATTTACAGTGATTACTACATTACCTTATCCATGCTTTACAGTGATTACTACATTACCTTATCCATGCTTTATAGTGATTACTACCTTACCTTATCCACGCTTTACGGTGTTCACTACATTACCTTATCCTTGCTTTACAGTGATTACTACATTACCTTATTTGTGCTTTACAATGATTACTACATTACCTTATCGATGCTTTACAGTTATTACTACCTTACCTTATATGTGCTTTACAGTGATTATTACAATACCTTATCCATGCTTTACAGTGATTACTACCATACCTTGTCCATGCTTTACAGTGATTACTACCATACCTTGTCCATGCTTTACAGGGATTACTACATTACCTTATACATGCTTTACAGTGATCACTACCTTATCTTATCCATGCTTTACAGCGATTACTATATTGCTTTCCAGTGATTACAACATTACCTAAACCCTGCTTTCCAGTGATTACAACATTACCTTATCCATGCTTTACAGTAATCACATTTCTTTATCCATGCTTTACAGTGACTACCACATTGCTTTGCAGTGATTACTACATTACCTTATCCCTGCCTTACAGTGATTACTACATAACCTTATCCCTGCTTTACAGTGATTACTACCTTACCTTATCCATGATTTACAGTGATTACTACATTACCTTATCCATGCTTTACAGTGATTACTGCATTACTTTATCTCTGCTTTACAGTGATTACTGCATTACCTTATCCATGCCTTACAGTGATTACTACATTACCTTATCCATGCTTTATAGTTATTACTTCATTACCTTATCCACGCTTTTCACTGATTACTACATTACCTTATCTATGTTTTACATTGATTACTCCTTACCTTATCCATGCTTTACAGTGATTACTACATTGCTTTACAGTGATTACTACATTACCTTATCCCTGCTTTATAGTGATTACTACATCACCTTATCCATGCTTTACAGTGATTACTACATTAACTTATTCCTGCTTTACAGTGATTACTACCTTGCCTT